>NC_140364.1:4067500-4282500 GCF_054491055.1 Hypomesus nipponensis
GCCTCTATGCCCTCTCTCCCTCCTCACTCAGTTCAATCAAGGTATGTTGGGCTAAAGCGTTTGTTAGCTAGCTACTGCTAGTAATCTTACATTAGCTAACGAAACATAACAGTGGCTAGATTCCCCAAGTCTGCTTTTTGTATTAGAAGGAAACTTCACTGAGGAAGGTATTGTATTTTGGGATTTTTAATTTAGTAGATTGTTGTTCTGCACTTTGGACAGCAAATTATTTGAACCAAAAGCAATTAATTTGTTTACGTAAAGGCATTGTCTGCTGGTTTAGTTACTCTTCAGTACGCCCACCTTCAGTTTGCAACTCAAAATACTAGAGGGTCCAAACATGCCAGGCTAACATTGCTATGATGTAAGCAACACAGCTACTACTAATACAATTGATAGTGTGTGTGTTAGATTAGATGATCAAGCGTCAATAGTATATGCGACATAATTGCTACATCATTGAACCAAGAGGGACACCTTAAAACATTGTGGAACCGGCCAATAGATTCAGCCCCAGAATAAATATTTATTCAGATGCGGAAACAACCGTAAAAAAAAAGTGTTTTCCTCTTTAGACTTTTAAATAAGCATTAAAGAATCACTTGGCAGGGTGCGTCTCTCCAACACGTTGGCACAACATACATCACCAGCCCACTCTGAACACACACACACAGTCTATAACACACAAAAGGTCACTTAGTGCTCTCTTCCTCATGCACACACCACAAAGTGAAAACAAGTGGACTTCCTGTGCTGTGTCTGGGAGTGTGGTCACCAGAGCTGTGCTGTGTCTGGGAGTGTGGTCACCAGAGCTGTGCTGTGTCTGGGAGTGTGGTCACCAGAGCTGTGCTGTGTCTGGGAGTGTGGTCACCAGAGCTGTGCTGTGTCTGGGAGTGTGGTCACCAGAGCTGTGTCTGTGTCTGGGAGTGTGGTCACCAGAGCTGTGCTGTGTCTGGGAGTGTGGTCACCAGAGCTGTGCTGTGTCTGGGAGTGTGGTCACCAGAGCTGTGCTGTGTCTGGGAGTGTGGTCACCAGAGCTGTGCTGTGTCTGGGAGTGTGGTCACCAGAACTGGAGCGTGTCGAGCTTTTTAGCGCATCGAGCTGGTTAGCGTGTTCTCTCAGGGTGCTTAGCGTGGTTCACAGCATTACTCCCTCTGAGCTTTGGCCTCCACCACGGCTAGACTCTGATCCAGTCAGTCCTGGACCCTCCTGCTGCCTCTAATCCTGCTGCCTCTGCTCCAGTCCGTACTGGACGACCCTGCTGCCTCAGATCCCGCTGCCTCTAATCCTGCTGCCTCTGCTCCAGTCCGTACTGGACGACCCTGCTGCCTCTGATCCCGCTGCCTCGGTTCCTGCTGCCTCTGCTCCAGACATACGGGACGACCCTGCTGCCTCAAATTCTACTGCCTCTGCTCCAGACATACCGCATGACCCTGCTGCCTCAGATTCTGCTGCCTCAGATCCTGCTGCCTCTGCTCCAGTCCGTACTGGACGACCCTGCTGCCTCTGATCCCGCTGCCTCGGTTCCTGCTGCCTCTGCTCCAGACATACTGGACGACCCTGCTGCCTCAGATCCTGCTGCCTCAGATCCTGCTGCCTCAGATCCTGCTGCCTCAGATCCTGCTGCCTCTGCTCCAGACATACGGGACGACCCTGCTTTACTGTTCACTCTCAGAAAAAAAAGGTTATGTCCACGCTGTCTGTCGCTTCCTCAGTTACGTTGGTTTTACAGCAACAGTATGAATGATCTCTGCTCTATCACAGGCCTCAGACTGGCTCTGATCCCAGCTTGTTAACAGTTGTAAAGCTGTCTGTTTGAAACACACCCACATACACTCTCCATACCTCACACACACACTCGCCTTACCTCACACACACCGTGCACACTCCGTACTTTGAGTTTAGTTTTTTGTGCAAGCTAGTGCAAGTACGGACAGATTGTCTTTGGGAGGAGAGAGCAATATGGAGAGAGAGAGAGAGAGAGAGAGAGAGAGAGAGAGAGAGAGAGAGAGAGAGAGAGAGAAAGAAAGATAATTAAAGAATTAAAGACAGAATGAAAGAGAGAGAATCCAAATAGATAAATTGATGATAGATAGATAGACACAGAGAAACAGAGAAAGACAGACAGAGAGACAGAGTGAGAGAGAGAGAGAGAGAGAGAGAGAGAGAGAGAGAGAGAGAGAGAGAGAGAGAGAGACAGAGAGACAGACAGAGAGAGAGAGAGAGAGAGAGAGATTGCGTTAAACACTACGCATTTTGCCTGGAGTTGCCAGGCAACAATGGAGTTAGACCATTTCTGCTGTATTAAGAAGGAAGACGCTTTGTAATGCAGCTCATTATGACATGCTGAGTCAGGGCATAATACGAGTATTTTCATCCACACGTTTACAAATATAGCCTGTTTTGTTTTGTTAAATCCCTGTCTGGGGTGTAAACCAGACAGCTACAGTATGTGCTCCCTTTTTTAACGGAATCTGATTTGAGCATTTGTACGTTTGCTGTTTCAGCCCAATTACAGAAGACCCACGGACACACAAACTCCTGGACCCCCCCCCCCCACACACACACACACACACACACACACACACTTCTGGACCCCCGGACACACTCATGACAGGACAACAACATGGGAGACACTCAGCTTCTATGCTGAGAAGATGTAGTAAAAACTGATTTGTCTCAAATATATAATAAAAAGTAATTGTGAAATAATAACTGAAAACACTTAACATAACATCCATAAACACATGATTTATAGTATTTAAAAATGTATTGTGAATATTGATTTCTATATCATTTCTATGAGCTATGAATTTCTTTGTAGCTGATAAAATAATTATATTATCTTCTTCTGCTTAGGAGTGTGTGCGTGTGTGTATTAGTGTGCTAGTGAGTGAGTGAGTGAGTGAGTGAGTGAGTGAGTGAGTAAGTGAGTGTGTGTGTGTGTGTGTGTGTGTGTGTGTGTGTGTGCTAGTGAGTGAGTGAGTGAGTGAGTGAGTGAGTGAGTGAGTGAGTGAGTGAGTGAGTGAGTGAGTGTGCGTGTGTGTGTGTGTGTGTGAGAGTGAGTGAGTGAGTGAGTGAGTGTAAGTGAGTGAGTGAGTGAGTGAGTGAGAGTGAGTGAGTGAGTGGTACCAGCGTAACAAGGACAGTGTTTTAATATAAGACAGATGATAAAATGACAGGTGTTGGCACCCGTCTAATTAGGCTGATCTGCATAATTAACAATGATTAATTGTTGAGTGAGTTTGTGTCTGGGTCTCCTCAGGCATCTGTGCTGCTATGGTGTATTATGGGCTGGATGATGTGGTTTATATGCATGACTCTCCTTCTCCAACCTCTCCTCTACCTTCACCTGACCTTTACCACTCAGCAGAGACAACCAACGTGTCACTTTTCAATAAACTTTTTTAACATTTTAGAAAATCTCAATTTGATCTTCAAAATCTTATGAAGGGTTCAAGATACCTGGTTATTATAGGTTTACAAAACCTACTTCTGTTGAAATTCTGGAAATCTAGTATTTATAAATACTTGTTGAAAAACGGAACACATACTTTTTTCTCCCAGAGTTCAGGAATCCACGGTTTATAAAACCTACTGAACTCGTTTTAGGAGGAGGTTGAGAAACCTACTTTCGTCAGAGTTTAGGAAACTAATACGATGTTATTTAAAGGTTCAGAAAATCCGCTTTTGTCGCAGTTCAGGAAGGCTGCTTTGAAAAGCCAGCGTCGTGTAGGAAGCCAGTGAAAGGGATGACCTCATCAAGACATACACCTGAGATCCTCCAGGTGACCCAGATACACCAGCTTCGAGAACAGAGAGCTGTGTTCCTCGGGGTTCTAGAACGTCCGGAAATGTGCTCCGGAACGTTCTGGAACGATGGCGTGAGCCGCGGAGAAGGTCAGAGCCTGAACATAGACAAACATTCCTGGTAATAAAGCGACGAAAGCACAGATGGCACGGCCCTCCAGCCCCGCTGATGAAACACTGAGGACCGCCGCAGCTAAAAACATCACGCTGCTTCAGAGACAACACAGCAAAGTCTGACACATTCACAAGCTGGTGGTCTCACCACACCGTTCAACCCCCACAACACAATCTCAGAGAGGGAGGGATGGAGAGAGTGTGGGAGATGGAGAGATGGAGAGAGAGAGGGCTTTAGACAGTCTTAACCCCCCAGTATCCCGGCATGTCTGAAACCCGCACATGAAAAAAAAAACGTTTTTTTTTCCACAAACAAAAGAAACCAATGTTCTCCTTGCTGTGCTCCTACTCTGAGCTGTGTTCCTAATCTAAGATGTGCTCATAATATGAGATATGATCCCAATCTGAATTGTGTTCCTAATCTGAGATGTGCCCCTAATCTGAGGTGTGAGGACCATCCAGAGAGATACGTACCTCTGCTGAGCATCAGGTTAGAGCATCGTCAACTCTGCTTCCTCTGGGAGGCGGTCAGGGACCACACTGCTGCATCCACAGTCCTGGTCCTGGTGATGTTGCTACGGGAAATATCCGGAACTCCAGTCCCACGCTCGGTAAACAGCTACTCCATGTCTGTCCTCTGGTCCTGGAGGATGACAAGATCCTGCTGCTTCCTCAGAGGAGACGAGGAGACAGGAACCAGGATCCGGGAGAGGAACTTGGAACCAGGGGACAGGAACCAGGAGAGGAACCAGGAACCAGGCGAGGAACCAGGAGACAGGAAACACAAACCAGGAGAGGAACCAGGAAATTGGAACCAGGAGACAGGAACCAGGAGAGGAACCACGCGAGGAACAGGAGACAGGAAACACAAACCAGGAGGGGAAGCAGGAACCAGGAGACAGGAAACACAAACCAGGAGGGGAAGCAGGAACCAGGAGAGGAACTGGTCACACAATGTCAGGCTGAACTACCTGATAAAAAAAAACACAAAAGAAAATTAAATTAATAACACTATAATTAACATATATATGTGTATGTATCTATATATTGATATGCACATGTATTGGTGGCCCAACAGACCCAGACACATAACCTGAGACAGAAAGATCCACAGCCAAACTACAAGAACCAGGCGCCTTCCATAAATCACACACACGGAACAATCAACAGAGTCTTCCCAAGTAGTTTCACTGCTAAAAAAAGTTTTACACTGGAACACTGGGACATTTCACTTAGAGAGACAGAAAGAGAGAAAGAGAGAGGGAAAGAGAGAGTGAGAGAGAGATGGAGGGGGGGGGGGGGAAACTACTCCGCTCTTGCGAGAAATGTGTGTGTATGTGTTTTTTGAGAGAGAAAACAATGAATAAAGATGAAGGTGAGTGGAGGAGTGGAGAGCAGGCGGTGGCGTGGTGGTGTGTGATCATGACAGACTAGGAAAGTTGTAGATCAGGCAGACCGGAGCATGAATGGCTGGTCTGACAGAGCAGGGCTGCTGGCAGACCAAATTGGAAACAGCAAAACAAACATTCCCTAGGAACACTCCGCCTCCTCCCTCTCCTGCTACTCCCCCCCCCCCCCCCCGTACCCCCACACGCTCCCTCCTCCCCTCCTCTTCCTCACCCCCATCCCTCCTCCTCTCCAGTGAGACCTGTCTCAGGCAGTGCTTCTCCTCCTCCTCCTCCTCCTCCTCCTCCTCCTCCTCCTCCTCTCTCCCCAGTGTCTCAGATCGTGCTCCCCTCCTCCCCTCCGTCCTCCTCCTCTGCCCTCAGACCAGACCACACAGACGGGTGGGGGCACGCCACCACAGGAGGAGAGGAACAACAGAAAGGCCCAGAACGGAGGAAAGACGGCAAAAGATAGATAGAATGTGTTTGTGTGTGTGTGTGTGTGTGCGTGAGAGAGAGAGAGAGAGAGAGAGAGAGAGAGAGAGAGAGAGAGAGACAGACAGACAGACAGACAGACAGACAGACAGACAGAGAGACACGGGAGAGAGAGAGAGAGAGAGAGAGAGAGAGAGAGAGAGAGAGAGAGAGAGGAACATTCTGATAGACAGATGTGGAGAACCAAAATGAGCAGTGGGCAGACTGACTCATGGAGATACAGAGAAGACTTTCTATCACTAACATCTCGCTTTACACACACACTCACAGTCTCCAACTCTACCAAAACCACCCTTCTCTATAGGGGCCCTGCTCGTAACTAATTCCATATAGGAATACAGTATATTTATATACTTCATAACTGTCCAACTCTATATTATAGAACTGTCAAACTATATCATAGAACCGTCCAACTGAACATACTCTGTCTATTTACTCTGCCTTATTCAATCTCAAATGTTATGACTATCATAACTCTATAACATAAAACTGTCTTAAAACTGTCTCATAATAATATGTTATTATATATGCCACCTCTAAATTATATTAATACTATCTGATGCTTACTAATACTAACAATATTATCTAGATCTAAAAAGCGCTGTCCAAATTTCTACTCCCTTAAAATTACGAAAATATTTGTTCTCTTTAAGTCTGTAAAACGATAAATCTATATTCCTTTTCAACTCAAAGTGTTTTGATTAACTCAATGTACTTTAAAATACTTTAATGCCTTAATTTGTATTCATATGGTTGTATTTTAGTATAGTACATTATAATATAGAATTATTTTATACAGTATCAAGAAACGATCTACATTTTTGCTATTAATATTCCGATTCAATCTGTAGAATCTTTCAAACCTCTACTTTGCAATCTAAAGTTTAAACATATACATATAGAAACACATCTTCATTCATATACATATTGTAAATATATATATATATATATATATATATATAAATATGTATATATATATATATATTGTAATAGGCTTTACTAACTTGCCATGGCAGTTATACTGTTAGCTCAGCTTAAAAGTGTTTGTTTGTTTGTTTGTATCTTATTTTTTGCCTGAAACCAGACTTGCAAAATCTCTAATTGGACCAAACAGAAGTGTTTGGGTGTGGCTAATAAACGGATCTGAAGGAAACCAAATGTCACAGAGTGGTTTCCTTTGTCACACTTATGCATCTACAACTTGATGAACTTGAATTACATGGCTATTTCTGAGCTCGTTCGCGTTTGTGGCAACGTTAGAAAACCCTGGACATCTTCTCCACCGGACTAAGGACAGTATTAGGGAGGGCGGTATGGTTGCACAGTTACGAGTGGCTGAAGCACTGGGACTCAGGAGTGCAGGTGATATCGCACTGTTATTGTCACTCTGCAGCAGTGCAGGTGATATCACACTGTTACTGCAACTCTGCAGGTGATATCACGCTGTTACTGTCACTCTGCAGGTGATATCACACTGTTACTGCAACTCTGCAGCAGTGCAGGTGATATCACATTGTTACTGTCACTCTGCAGGTGATATCACACTGTTACTGCAACTCTGCAGGTGATATCACACTGTTACTGCAACTCTGCAGCAGTGCAGGTGATATTACACTGTTACTGTCACTCTGCAGGAGTGCAGGTGATATCACACTGTTACTGCAACTCTACTGTCTTTATACTACCTCTGCTTATGAGCCTCTTTCTATGAAAGCTATATATGAAGTCATTAGGGTTAGGGACCCTAATGTGGCGAAGAGTATGTGGCAAAGTAGCTCCCATGTCGGGCTTCATCCTAACCTTCAACCCACCCCTCCTAACCTGAACACAGCCTTAACCTCAACCATCCCAACCCTAACCCTAACATAGGCTCATCCTTACCCCTCCTAACCGTACATGTATACCCACCTGACCCTGAACCACTCATAAAAAAAAACTACAGTATACATGCACGCGCAACACACCACACGCACACCCACGACACCCGCATTCACACTTACAGTAACACACAGACACACCACAACAAACACGTCTGTCTGACATGCCCCATAACTTTTACCTGCGTGTAGTGGATCGCAGAGCAGACCCTCACACACACCCCTACCCCCTCACACACACCCAGACTGGCTACACCCCCATCCCCACAAACACACACAAGTGGTGTTCCACCAGACAAACACAGGTCCTATTTTACCCAGATATGGAAAACAAGACGAGCGCTTGCCAGGGTGACCCGGGGCGTTATTATAAGTTTAACAGCAACCAATTACTTGCCGTGTGTGTCCTGTCTAGGTAAACGCAGGCTTACGTCAGCCAGGCTAAGAAAACCCTGCATTTCCTGCCTCTCCAGGCCTGGCTGGCTGGCCAGAGTGAGGGGTGGGGTGGGGGTTGGGGGGGGTAAGGAGTCTAGCCGCTCCAGCAGGAGTATTGACTGGAACGCTCTAAACACACTGAGACATTATATTCCGCCCGGCACCTTTCCTCTCGCATGAAAAACACTTTTCTCGAGAGTGAGATCATGTGGAATAAGAATCGACTGTTCTACATGTAGAGAGTTCATATGGAGATGGGTCGTGTAAAGAGTGAATATAGAGTGATTATGTAAAGCAAGAGTGATCATGTACCGAGATTGTGTCGGGTGAATATAAAAAGTGACCATGTCGAGAGTGATCAAGTAGAGAGAGATTGTGTGGAGGGTGAAAATAGATAGTGAATTAAGAGAGTGATCATGCAGGGAGTGATCATGTGGAAGGTGAATAAAGATAGTGACCGTGTCGAGCGAATGTAGAGTGATCGTGTAAAAAGTGAATGCAGTGAGTTCAGTGACTGATGAGTGCTGACGGTGTTCTCGAGTCACTTGAATCACCAAATAAATCAAGGTTAGGAGCTGTGTTGATCGTCGCCATGTTGCTGTTACGGCGGCGACGGCGTTATCTCCCGGGCGTCTATCTCTCAGATCAGACGTCCACAAACCAAGGAGGAACCCCCCCCCCCCCACCACCACCACCCTCCCCCTCCTCTCCTCCCCCCACCGCCACCTCCTCTCTCCTCCCCCCGCCCCCCTTTCCACCTTTGTCTCACACAGGCTCCTCAGCAGCAACACCTACATGGGGAATCTCTCCACTACAAAGACACACAAAGTGAGGGGCCGTCCTCGCACCCCTAACCCCCCCACACACCCTCCCCCGTGTAACCCCCAACCCCCACTGCCCCCGCCCCCCAGAAAGTGGCGACGGGCTTCTAAAGCCATGTAGAACAAATGCTGACCCCCACTGCTGCCTCTTTCTCCCAACCGGCCAGACCCAAATCAGCTTGTCAGCCGTAGCGCTTCTGGCTATACAGGCCTGATCTTTCACCCTCAGCCACCGAGCTCACAGATGTGGGGGCCTATTTACATTTCAAATATACCTAGAGCTATTCACACACTTCAAACGGAGCAGGCTGCCCCTCAAGCTTTCTCGCTCGCCACAATGGCCTGGGAGCAATAACACGTCTTAAAAGCATGGTCCCAGAGACAAAAAACGTGGTATAAACTCTTGATTTAGTACGTGTTGAATGTGGATGTGGGATGAATGTGTCGGACGTGTTTGCCAGCGTGTTTGTAAAAGTTGCTAGCGTTGTTGGTCTGGGTTGGAACGGCGTCTGACGTCCTGAAAGAGTTCCTGACAGGAGTTTTTTTTTTCCGAGAAGCAGATGGTCTAGACATGCATGCTGAGGAGGCTATAGCGCTCTCCGCCGCACACCAGAAGATGAGACGGACAGAATCCCAGTCAGGTACCGTGGAAAAAACACAACAACGTCCGCGGTCAAGGCTGAGCCCCAGCGCACTCCCTCACTACTCCAGTCTCGGTGTCGAGGAGGAAGTTATGTCTGATTATTTGGTTCTTCAGCTTCTCCCTGACAGCATAGACCCTGAGGTTGTAGGCGGGCAGGTTGTGCTGGGTTTCTAACCCCTAGGCCCGTGAAGTTCTGCTGTCGGCCCAGACGGGTCCAGCAGCCCACTGGAACCAAACTACTCATGGAATGACGCTGTGGAGAGTTAGGGCTACGGTGGTCGTTTGGATTTCCTTTCTTTTGAGGCGTTTCACAAACCATAAATCGCCACATAAAACACTGTTTTTGTTTTTAATATATAATATTCAACACATATATACGGGGACATATGAATCTATGTTTAGAACTATCTATAGACATATATTTAGACTAAATGTTTATGTTCTTAGAAAGCTCCAAATAAGTTGGCCTATAATTCAAATAAACAATATTTTTTGCAAATTGGTTTGCAACAATTAACTGCGTTATAACATTGTAACTTGCTAGTTAACTTGCCGTTTGACATGTGGTAACCTTTTAAACACAGTTTGACATGCCTTCCACAGTAGCAGCCGAGCAGAGGACTAACTACGGCCCGTACGTTTAACAATCTCACACTGACACTATCATCTGGAAAATATATACTACATGATAATAAAAAATATACTATATGATAATAAAACATCTACTATATGATAATAAAACATCTACTACATGACAATAAAATGTCTGATTTGGAAATAAAATATATTACATCCTACAGGTTAACAAATAAACTTTTTTTGTATTTTTGTTGGTCAGTGACAGATTATCACCCTATGTCTAGTTTAGTTTGAAACTATTCAAGTTTCCAAAGTTCAGTCGTCATGCATTGAGCGGCGAATAGCGGACACACTTTCCAGTGTTGCCTGATCATTTTAACTTGCTTACCGTTGCATTTACTGACAAGGATGAAGAAGTGAAAATACCAGAGCAAAGTTACCAAAACAAAACTGCGTTGCACTTAGAAGTTATTCTCGGTCCCGGTCTTTGTTACAAACATGATATATTGAGAGGAGAACCATGCATAAAGCAAAGTTCTGTAGAGAACGGAATGAATAGAGTATTCGTGAAAAGTTTAAGATAGAGGAGCCTTCGAACTAACCTCGCGGACTCTTATTGTACCGAGCTGAATACTCGCTACTCCTCACTGTGTTGCCATGCCTACGCGTTTTCTTATCTTTGAGGAACATCAGACACACACAAAAAAGTTTTAGAACTTCCGAGGGAAACAACTTGGTTACTGGCGTGTTTGTCTTCCACGACAATAACACAGCGCTGGGAAAGTTGACGAAAAGTTACAAATTAATTTAGAACTTTACATGCAATCCCTACCACGCGCTCTCATAGCGAACAATGAACACAGAGGCACGCGATGCGCCAAATAAAATCTTCACCTTATTCTAAAGTGCCCGAAACATTAACCCACACAAATATTCATCACAGACGTTTACCTACTCTAAAGACGCAACCTGTTTGATATAAAACATTTACTAATCTTTCGGCGCCCGCGAATAAAAACAGGCAGTTCTATTCAATGAAAATGTGAGAAAAGTACAAGTAACCAACCTACGTGACACACGTTTCTCCCTCCTCGTCTCACTACGGGATTGCTAATCCAACTCGACCACTGTTTCTACCAAGTAGCTCATTTCTATTTCTTGTGCGTTTGACCCAACTAAACCTAAACGCCATGTGTAATCCGACTAGCCTGCCGTTTTTTTTCACTGCAAAGTGCCTCTCAACTGATTCACCAAATCCCTTCGCGCTCCCATTACATAACATTTGCTATAAGCGATCAGCATTCTCCGACAGTCCTACTGGAAATCCACATCTATTCTATCTCTGTTGTAGTCGTAACGTGCATCGATTCGCTTTTTCCTTACCTGTTGATTAAAAAGCATTTTTTTGCAGCCTGAAAGATGGTGGAGCTTTTGGCTTAAGCCGTGAACCGTCTTTGTGTTGTTTGTTTGTTGATCTCGGTGTGTTATTTTCTTATTTGTCAAAGGGGGTACCAGATTTCGAATACCGCCTGTGCGCGCGGAGTAGTGGTGCGTGTGTATATCTGTACGGCGGGGTCTGGATGGAGAAAAGGAGTTAGCAGCGATCTCGGTTCTTTATCAGAAATGTTATCGTTTGACAGGACCCGAGACTCCGGGCATTACGTCAATTTCAAGACACCAACACTATTAATATCAAGAAGCCCTTGCGGAGAAAGCGCCACCCCAGCCCGGACGTTCTTAAAGAGACAGCGGCAAGACTTGGTGGAACCGAGCAGCAAGCGGAGGTCACAGTAGGAGAAATCACAGCTTGTGCATACTACGGAGATTAGTAATTACCGTCTGATACCCTTCGGATAATATCCCCGCCTTATCTCATATTCTGCACTGATTACACACGCGGTTCCGCCACCAGTAGGCCCCTTGCTTGTACGTCATGTTGTAGTGTCAGGGCTAGTTAATAGTTCTGCAATATTGATATCATGTTGTAGCTTATGGGCTGGCAGTTGATAGTTCTGTAATATTGATATCATGTTGTACAGTAAGGGCTTGTTAATAGTTATGTAATATTAATTGTAGTGTGGTTCTTGTAGCCTAATATGTAATATTTATATTTTATTGTAGTGTAATGTCTAGTTAATAGTTCTGTAATATGTATATCCTACTATGTTGTATAATGTAGTGTAATGTAGCCTATAGTTAATAGTTCTGTAATATGTCTTTTGAGTTTTGGGGTGAGTGCTTGTTACCAGTAATATTTTTCATTGTATATTATCATTGTCATAGCTGTCAAGGGTGAACGAGGATCAGTATTTGGGGTCATCTGTTTGAGTTTACTACAATTCTTCTTACTCCATAAGTAGTGACTGTGTGTGTGGGTGTGTGGGTGTGTGT
This sequence comes from Hypomesus nipponensis, assembly GCF_054491055.1. NCBI lineage: Eukaryota > Metazoa > Chordata > Actinopteri > Osmeriformes > Osmeridae > Hypomesus > Hypomesus nipponensis. Next base: position 4,080,051 of record NC_140364.1, read on the forward strand.
TTGTGTGTGTGTGTGTGTGTGTTTGTTTGTTTGTGTTTGTGTGTGTCATACGCTATTCCATGTGTGTATGACAGTTGTAGAAGGTAAGGTTATGAGTCTAGGAATAAACCTCGGATTCCTCCGCAGTGTAGTTTCCTTTTCAACAAACCCAAAGTCAAAACCCACATCCTCCCTCTCACGTTAATCATCTCCAACCATCTCCTACTCTCTCTCCTTTTTCCTCTCTACTCTCCTACACCCTCTCTCCTACACCCTCTCTACTCTCCTACACCCTCTCTACTCTCCTACACCCTCTCTACTCTCCTAACCCTCTCTACTCTCCTACACCATCTCTACTCTCCTACACCCTCTCTACTCTCCTAACCCTCTCTACTCTCCTACACCCTCTCTACTACACCCTCTCTACTCTCCTACACCCTCTCTACTCTCCTAACCCTCTCTACTCTCCTACACCCTCTCTACTACACCCTCTCTACTCTCCTACACCCTCTCTACTCTCCTAACCCTCTCTACTCTCCTACACCATCTCTACTCTCCTACACCCTCTCTACTCTCCTACACCCTCTCTACTCTCCTACACCCTCTCTACTCTCCTAACCCTCTCTACTCTCCTACACCCTCTCTACTCTCCTACACCCTCTCTACTCTCCTACACCCTCTCTACTCTCCTACACCCTCTCTACTCTCCTAACCCTCTCTACTCTCCTACACCCTCTCTACTCTCCTAACCCTCTCTACTCTACTACACCCTCTCTACTCTCCTACACCCTCTCTACTCTACTAACCCTCTCTACTCTCCTACACCCTCTCTACTCTCCTAACCCTCTCTACTCTCCTTCACCCTCTCTACTCTCCTACACCCTCTCTACTCTCCTAACCCTCTCTACTCTACTAACCCACTCTAGTCTCCTAACCCTCTCTACTCTCCTACACCATCTCTATTTTCCTACACCCTCTCTACTCTCCTACACCCTCTCTACTCTCCTAACCCTCTCTACTCTCCTACACCCTCTCTACTCTCCTAACCCTCTCTACTCTCCTACACCATCTCTATTTTCCTACACCCTCTCTACTCTCCTACACCCTCTCTACTCTCCTAACCCTCTCTACTCTCCTAACCCTCTCTACTCTCCTACACCCTCTCTACTCTCCTACACCCTCTCTACTCTCCTAACCCTCTCTACTCTACTAACCCACTCTACTCTCCTAACCCTCTCTACTCTCCTAACCCTCTCTACTCTCCTAACCCTCTCTACTCTCCTACACCCTCTCTACTCTCCTACACCCTCTCTACTCTCCTACACCCTCTCTACTCTACTAACCCTCTCTACTCTCCTACACCCTCTCTACTCTCCTACACCCTCTCTACTCTCCTACACCCTCTCTACTCTCCTACACCATCTCTACTCTCCTACACCCTCTCTACTCTCCTAACCCTCTCTACTCTCCTACACCCTCTCTACTACACCCTCTTTACTCTCCTAACCTTCTCTCCTACGCCCTCTCTACTCTTCTACACTCTCTCACTCATAGTCTCTTCCACTCTCTCCTATTTTATATCCTGCTCCCCTTTCCTACACTCATGCCTACTCTCTTGTTCCCTCTCCTACACCACTAGTGGACTCAACAAAAACAAAAGCTTTGATTTGATTTTCATATTTTCTGTTTTGAATCTTACATTCCCTCAGGATGTTGCTTATCGTGGAACCACAGGCGTCGTGAGACCACATCTCCTACGTTCTGTCTAACAGAAACAAGCTGGTCGCACAGCAAATTTCTGCTCCTTTGTTTTAAAGATTCTTGTATTACACTATATATATATGTTTATGTATATATATATATATATATATATATATATATATATATATATATATATATATATATATATATATATATATATATATATATATATATATATATATATATGCATGCATACTCATGTATGTATGTATAAATATACAATGTTACTGTGTGTGTGTGTGAATGCCCACTTGTTTGGAATCCACTCGTTTTTCAGACGCTTTCACACAATTTGATGTATTTGTATGTGTATTTTGAGCTAAATGTTTCCACAAGTTTGTTTGCCGTGAGCTGCTGGTGCACAAAAGCGGATTTAGAATTCCATCATCTGGCAGCAGCCAAGCGATCGCAGAACGAGAGTAACGATTACTCCACGCTCTGAGACAATGAGCGAGCTATGCCGAAGAAATCACTGGGCAAAGTTTTTCCACAGACTTTCCATATTTTTCTGTTTTTCTCTGGGTTTCGTGAGGGAATATGAGATGGGAGATTCCATATGGGTGTTTTCCTCAGTATTGTGAAGTCGTAATTCTGTGAATTTAAAACCCATGGCCTCCATGTATTTTCATGACAGATAGTGTCTTCATATATCTCAACATTAGTCAATTATTCTCTCAAAAAATGTTCATCCTAAATACACATTGGCCATATATAAGCACTACACTTTCCTAATCTGTGTGTCTCTCTCTCAGTATTTCTCTCTCACTATTTCGGTCTGTATCTCTCTTTACATTGCTTACTCCCTCTCTTTCTCTGCATCTCTCTTCACCAGCTGGGTCTAGAGTAGGATGGGTTGTACGAGAGTTTCAGGATGTTCAGCTCTGTCATAGCTGTAGATGGAATCATTGGATGTAGCTGTCATCCTTGTCTGTAGGCAACGTCTGTAGCTGTAATCAGTGTCTGTAGCTACCTCCCACAAGTTGGATTGGCTTGATGGGTACTTTTTCTGTACAATATGGGAAAGTTGCTCCCACAAGAGCTCAACAGGGCTGAGATCTGGTGACTGTGCTGGCCACTCCTTCATCAGAAGAATACCAGCTGACTGATTCTTGGAAGTTCTTGAGTAGTTTTCATCTGTGCAATTACAAAAAGGGTTTTCTGACGATCAATTTCAAATGATCAACTTGAATCAGCAAACAGTGTGGCCCTGGAACAGAGAACTGATGCCGTGTTGACAATGTCCTCTCAATGCCATTAGGATTGTCCATACTGTATATCTGATCTATGGCATGTTACTTTCATGGACTAATAGCTTTTCTTTCAAAAACAAGGACATTTCTAACTGACCCCCAAACGTGTGAGTGGTAGTGTATACACCTTCATTCATCACACACAAAGAAAACACACACACACACGGGTGTGCAGGGAGCAACAGAACGCACCGAAAACAGAAACAAAATCAGTCTGCCTTTCGTCCCACCATGCTGGCCTTCCCCCAGGGGCAGTCGCCTCAGCAGTGCGCGGGGGCCCAGTCCAAGGGCTTGCCCTGGTCCTGGGATACGGGCAGGAGAGCAATCTTTTCTGCATGTTTTGATTGGGGTCTTTTTGCGGAAGGAACCCATGTGAGCACGGGGAGACCATGCAAACTCCAGGTAGACAGCCCACCTGCAGAGCCACAGACCCCCAACCTGACAAACCCAGCCCCCGCTTGCAAGAGAGAAAGAGAGAGAGAGAGGGGGGAAAAGATTGAGAAAGAGAGGGATCGAAAGAGAGGGAGTGAAGGAGAGAGAGAGAGAACGAGGAACAGACTCACAGGAGTGTGGCAGATCCCAGGGTTTCTGTTATGTAAACACTCAGCCATCACTTTCTGTGATCGGGGGTGGAAGCTAAACGTGGAACAAATGTGATTCATAAACGGCTGCTTTCAGGCTCACGGTCGACATGGACGCATCGAGGAGGAACAGGAAGTGCGTTTCCTGTTGAAGGTGAGAAGCAAACACACACACGAGCATTCAAACACACACACACACACACACATTCAAGCACACGCAAACATTCAAACATGCAAAAGCACGTCCATTCAAACACACACCCACACATTCAAACAGACACATTCAAACAGACACATTCAAACAGACACGTTTGCGAGCACACACACATACATCCATTCAAACACACACACGCACACACTGCAGATCGTCGTTGCTGCGCACAGGAGATTGGAGATGATGCCTCGTGGAACGCAATTTTATACCTGAGTACTCTAACCCTGCCTGGTTCCTTCAAAACGTCATTCAAACATCATCCTCTCTACTGCTCCAAGCCAACGCAGAGATCGACTCCTGCCCTTCATAGCTGGAGGACACAGAAGCCTGGAAGGTTCTTTGATGCTGCAGCACACGCACCCACACGTATACAATGCAAACGCACACTCATGCACACATACATAATCACACACACACCCGCACACACACAGCACTAATAGGCAGACACATAAATCACAGGAATCGCTCATCATTGATTAGAACAACTTCCCGAGCCGTCATTATACAACTCTCTCCATCTCTCTCAGTCTGTTTTATCTCCCTCCCGCCTTTCTTACTTCTGTCCCTCCCTCTCTCCGTCTCTCCCTCGGTCCATCCCTTGGTCTCTCTCTCTCATTACCGTAGCCTCAGGGCAGTCTCAGCCTCTTAATGAGCGGGAGAGAGAGAGAGAGAGAGAGAGAGAGAGAGAGAGAGAGAACAAGGTAGGGGAGAGACAACGTGGGCTGAGTGAGGGAGGGAAGAGGAAGTGGAGGAGAGGAGGAAGGGAGCAAAAGAGGGGACAGGTAGGTGGGTGGAAGGAGGGGAGAGAGGTAGGTGGGTGGAGGGTGGAAGGAGGGAGGGAGGGAGGGAGGGAGGGAGGGAGGGAGGGAGGGAGGGAGGGAGGGAGGGAGGGAGGGAGGGAGGGAGGGAGGGAGGGAGGGAGGGAGGGAGGGAGGGAGGGAGGGAGGGAGGGAGGGAGGGAGGGAGGGAAACATCCTCAGTCTGCCTGTCCTCACACAACCCGGGTGACATCATCATCTCTCTGTCTCTCTCTATGTCTCTCTGCCCAGTGAGAGTGCAGTACATACAGAGGAGATACAGCGTAGATGGGAGGCATGGAGAGGAAAGGAGAGGATGTAGAGAGGAGAGGATAGGATAGGTGGAGAGGAAAGGAGGAGTGGAGAGGGAAGAGGTGGAGATGAAGGGAGAGAAGGGGGAGAGGAAATGAGAGGAGAGAAAAGTTGGAAAGTGGAAAGGAGGAAGAGAGAGGGGTGGTGAGGAGGGGAGAAAAAGAGAGGTGGAGAAGGGGAAGCCCCGGAGAGGAGGAGGACGAAGAGGTGGAGAGGAGAATGGAGGGATCAGTCTGTCTCACCTGCCAGACTACTGATAAACTACAGATGCCTGATAGATTACTGATGTCTGATCGATGTGATGAGGTGCTGAGGGTTCCTCTGTGTGGTGTGTTTCTGACCAGTGAAACACACTAATTTTTTTCATCTTGAAAACACTTTTAGAAAGAATTGACATACAAATGTAGAAAGTGAGAAAAAGATAAGCTAAAAGATAAAGTGTATTTCCTGTCTGTCCTGCCTCACACACACAGACACAAACACCCACACAGACACACATACACACACAGTCTGGTTTGGAATGACAAGAGTAATATCAGCAAGTTGATGGATACATTTTCTCCTGGTTGATGGAGGTGTGTGTGTGTTTTTTTTGTGCGCACGTACAGTATGTACGTGTGTGTGTGTGTGTTTGATAGTGTCTGTGTGCATCTGCATGAGTTGTATCTGTGTGCATGTGTGTTGGGTCAGCCCGTGTGTGTGTGTGTGTGTGTGTGTGTGAGTCAGCATCTGTGTGTGTGAGTTGTCCTGTGTGTGTATGTGTGTGTGTGTGTGAGTGATGACCCAGTGTATGATCGTACATCTTGCTGTTCTCATCCTCTTAATCAGCCCAGCCTCCAGCCCTGAACCATTACTCACAGGATAAAGCTCCAGATTGATTAAAACACACATTAAACAAGAGTTAGGAAGATCAATAATCATAAATAAAGAAATAATAATAATAATAAATAAACCAGCTCTCGACCGGCCTGCACACGGACACAGACACTCACACAAGGCACAAACACCCCCCCCCCCCCCCCAACACACACACACACAGCTCTCTGACAGGGTTTCTCTCGTCATATCTGATATTGTTACCCTTAAGCCTTGGGTTAGGCTTAGCCGTTTGTTTTTTTCTAGAGACTAGCTCGCCTTTTTTTATATGAGCCTTCCCCCACACAGATCTCTGCTCGGGCTAGGTGTGCTATCTCTACATAGATCAGATCAACTGAACTGTAAGTAGCCATATTTAGGCAGACCAGCAGTGAGAGTAAATGACAGACAATTCTACAATCCAGCCCCCACTTCCCTGATATGATTGAACACCATGAATATGTGACAAGATTGGAACCTTACAAACAAAAGTGACGCACCTTAAAGCAGTTCAAGGGGCTGAACTAGCAGTCTCCATGTTCCAGAACACACACTGCAAGTGAGCAAAAGAGGAACAAGGTCACATAACTATTTCAGAACGTCAATGAGGGTGAACCATCCCTTAACCACCATCTTTTAGTTGAAATATCTTCAGAGCGTTCTATCAGGATCACACAATTTGTCTTTCTGGGGGCCTCGTTTATAACTGCATTCATAAGACAAAAATAACACAAAACTGGGCCTGGGATAGGTGCACGCCAATTCCCGTGCAAAGGTTGGGATCTACTAAAAACGAAGTTGATGGGAGACTGTACGGAAACTCTGGCCCACGCCCACAAGACCACATACAAAGACTTTGGAGACACGGGAAAGGTCTGACGCCGATGGTGAGCTGAAGAACTGAAGCCAGTATGTAGAAATGAAGTGTGAGAGGAAGCACATGTATTGTGATGTCGTATGATCATGCTAATGCATTAAGTAGGGTCCTACCTGGCACTTGATCCTAACTCCCTTCCACAGGCCTTCTGTAACAAGAGGGGTGAATGTGGACTCAGCCACCTGAACACAAGGTGAGAGAGAAACCTCCATTTTGTTACAGGCAAGAGCGGCTAAAGCAACAGGTCTCCCTATAGCGTTAGCCAGGGGCTTGGTGTTAGCATTGAGTGCCGGGCACTCATTTTTCCAGTGACCCTTAGCCTGGCTATACAGTAGTAGTTACAAATGCTTTTTTTGGGGCATCAGGGAGAGTTTCCTTCAATTGCTGAAGCACAATCAGGTCACATAGCTCTTCAAACGTGTCAACAGGGGACGCACAGCGCAGACGCTTCAATTCCATGGGCAAATCTCTGGCGAAATCAACATGGGATTGGTTGTTGCCGTGCTTCAAAGTTTTAAAATGCTGCCAACGGCCTTCCGGAACTAATTCATATGCCAGTAACAGCAGTTTAGACTTTTAGATAGCTCTCACTATCTGCACAGTCAGCCTCCTGAGCTATACCTGCAAACACACACTTTAGCAATAAAGTGCATTCAGAGCCTCTGGACCCAGCAACTCGTTCCAACAAAGTAAAGAATGTAGCAGGATCTTTTTTTTAAATCAAATGTAGGCATGAGATGCAGATTACTGCAGATTACTTAGACACATCAAACAAAGGTATTGCACTTCCCCCTCGGGGAGCCAGGAGTTGAGTCACCGCATGAATAATCCCCCAATGTTCTACCTTGCCTAATCAACTGAAGACATTGTTGTTGCAACGTTAGTTGAACGTGTTCAGTTCGGTGTGCTCTGTCCTAACCTCTCGAGCTCAACATCATTCTGTTGTCTTATTTGTTTGTTTTCCAGCTCAAGATAATAGCGACTCTTCTTATTGCTCAAACAACGAATGAATACCCACAGTGGTGAACAGATCCGAGGACTCCAGCATCCAGACGGCTGGCAGACGAGATGGACTTAACACTGTCCTTAAGACGTTGGTTACCTGTCTGAATGCCGTAGATCTCAGCAATTGTGTTGTTTGGTACATTGAGCAAGCTTTCCCAAGTGTAGATGACTCACCCCAAGTCTTTGTGGGGCTTTGAGGTGGGTAATTATGCACGCTATCCCGCTAGCATGGAGTCTCCTGTCAGGTCAGGGGTCCAGAGACTACCGTGATCCTCTCTTCAACGCAGCACATTGAGTTTAAGGCAGAGGTCACGAACACAGGCCGTATCTAAGATGTTAGCTCAGCAACCTTATTTAATTACAGTTTAAGTAGCTACCATAATAATTCCCAAACGTATATTCCAATATTTAAAGCTTAGCAATGGAGCTGAACCAAACACCGGAACACTTAACCTGTATACTAAGTCTCCCGTTTGTCGGGTGGTCAGATGGCTGAGCGATTAGGGAATCGGGCAACCAATCAGAAAGTTCCTGGTTCGATTCCCGGCCGTGACAAATGATGTTGTGTCCTTGGGCAGGGCACTTCACCCTACTTGACTCAGGGAGAATGTCCTTGTACTTACTGTAAGTCGCTCTGGATAAGAGCGTCTGCTTAATGACTAAATGTAATTTAATGTAAATGTCTGAATCTCTCATGTCACATGATGCCAACAATGGAAATCCACTGCTAATCAAAAAGCTCCTCGATACAGGACGTGCCCTCACTTGTCACAACCCGGCTCGTGGGAAGTGACAAAGAAGAAGACAATTTGTGTGAATAAGGGTATCTATTAAAGTATTTATTTATCAAACTAAATGTACTTGGCAAACAGAAAGGATTTGATGTGGTCATCAGGCAAATCCATACTGTAGCGAGTAGATTTGTGAATATGTGCATGCCTAAGGTGCACCACAAGGAGAAGGAAAATTGTACTTGAAGAGAGTGGAGTGCATCAAATTGGATCTCCCTTTTCTAAAGGCCCGAACAAAAACCCCTTGCCAGTTTCCTTGCCGATGAGCTCATTGACGATGTTGAGCTACTGAAGAGCAAACAGCAAATTGTTACATAAAGGGGTGACTTTAGGCAGACAACAAACCCGGCCATAATTCCTTGGCACAACTTGCGTGCTTGCTGAGACCTTGAGAGAGTCGAGGGGGGGTGATGGAGGGTTGAAGGACGTTTCTTCATTTGAAGGCCTTGCCTGATCTGAACCAGCATGGTTTTTACAGTTATAAGAGTGTACCCTTTCAGGCTCAGCTCCAGAATGAACCGGATGCGGGGGCATTTGGTTTCCACAAGGGGGCATTTTGTATATAGCTCAGCATTCCATTTTCGTGGAGCCGACCCTGTACCCCTTCATTGAAATACATACAGACAGGTGTATTCAACCCATGTGTGAACAGCTGGCACTTGAAGGAGCAGCAATCCATGCCACTGGACCCAGTTCACATCATGCAAAGTCATTTGTTAGGCATGGTCTGAGAGCAAACACCAATGGAGTGAGAAAAGGAACTGCAGATCGAACAGGAAATGGGTCGGTGGCTGTTGAAAGTGCAGCCAATTAGCCCGAGATCCACCACCACTGACTAGAATCTCTGAATGTACAGGGCGCCTTTTGCTGAAAAGCTTTTGTGACTCCATTAAAGCAAAGTGCCAATACCAAGAGAGGTTCAGTGCGCCTCTCAGGAAAACCCTCACATATTGCAGCATGAAACACACCAAACGCCACAACAAATTCAAGCAGTCACAGTTTTGGTCGATCTGGGATCGATGTCCCGTCAACATTCCCACTCTGAACCAGATGGTTCAGAACCGCACATCATCTCCGGGGAAAGGCAGGGAAGAACTTCTTTTACTTTTAATCCTAGCCTTACGGGGTGCGGGATCTTTTAGATCCTCACAAGCGTCCAGGAAACACAGAAGAAGATCCTTGTGTGTGATGCTGTATTGATACAGACCATGAAGAAGACAGGAAAGAGGCCATTCTTCAGTTAGATCCTGCTGCTGGTGGACATTACCGGAACTGCACTGAGGCTTGGAACTGCCTGCTCAGGGGATATCCACGTTGAGATTTTGAATAGATCCAAAAGGCAGTGAGGATCAAGTGCCAGGTAGGACCCTACTTAATGCATAAGCATGATCATACGACATCACAATACATGTGCTTCCTCTCACACTTCATTTCTACATACTGGCTTCAGTTCTTCTGCTCACCATCGGCGTCACACATTTCCTGTGTCTCCAAAGTCTTTGTATGTGGTCTTGTGGGTGTGGGCCAGAGTTTCCGTCCAGTCTCCCATCAAGGTCTTTGAGGGAACCACAGGCGTTGCCCTTGGAATCTAAGGGATTTGACAGGACTAAGGAAATATCCAACACCAACAAGAACAAAATGCTGAGCATCCTGTGTCGCACTTGGAGCATTGTTGGAGAGAGGGTGAGTTCTTGGTCTTCAAATGTTGGAGTGTAAGGAAGTAACTGACAGTCGAACGTGTATCTTGTAGGTGTCTAACATAAAGACAAATTGGATGAAGAACATGAGGTAGAGATGTTATTTCCAGAGAAAGATGAAGAATAAAGGTGTATAATAAAGGCAGACAGCTTATACCATGAGCTTTCAGAATACTTCAGACATTCACAAATACCAAAAACGATGGGACGATCGACTCATAATCAGGAGGAAAATCGCCATCACATCTCTCTCAAAGAGTTATATTTTTACAGCAGCCCTCTTGGAAAGTTGGTTGCTTTCCAAATCCATGATTGTTTTTGTGTCCCCACAAAGGTGTACCTTAGTGCAGCAGGGGAGTCCAGGTTCAAATTGTAAATGAGACCAAACAGCATGGCTGCCTCACAGGTCAGGCTGGATAGCTCCCCACAGTGCTGCCTTCAAGCACAACCCCGATATCTTCCACCTCACTTGAGTTGCTGTGCGATGGTAAACATTCCCACAGTGGTCTCCTCAATGCCTTCCTGGAGGACAGCTTTGTCTCCAGTCTGGAGGAATGGACATTCTTTTTATTATATTTGAAACATGGACATCGGTCTGGGATGGTAGCGCGTAACTTTGCCCAACACGAGACTGAATGCAAACCATTGTCTGCTCTCAGCAAGACCTCAGTTGGACTGACCACATCCTGAATAGGTGCACGGTGTCCTCATGGAAGCAGATGTAGAGGCCCTTGATGACTCGCCGCCTTCCAAACTCTGTAATCATTTTGGAAAGACACAGTTATTTCATTGTCTTTTTTTTCCTCTCAAAAAGGGATCATTGTACACACCAACATCACTGTGGTACAAACACAATACTTCATTGCAGGCAAAACACCACATGAATATTTTTTTTTATCAGCATCGTGGGGATACTCACCACTACTATAGGCCAGACCCTGAAGACACAAACACAACCAGGAACAAATTAGGATCAGTGAAGATACATTACATTCAATCCTCTGATTAAGTTAAAACATGCATTATCTTTGCAGGGGACAAAAATGAAATGCTTCGGGCGAACTGAACATTGCTAGCCGTCGTTGCAAAGCGGAGGGATTCACTTGAACTCAATTTCATTTTACCCGCAAAAACAAACTGAGGGCAGACGACAGTCAACATTTGTAGCCCTGACAACATAGGCTGAAAGTTAAATCCTTGAACATATATGCTGTACGATCACTGCCCGCAAGTTTCGTAGCGGCCACCGATAGCAGGACTGCAGTAACATGCATGAGTCTTGCCAAAGAATTGCCAAATAAATTCCGATGCATTCATTGACCATACCACCATTCCCCTTTTTTCAGTGCAGGTCGTCTGCAATACATCATTACTCTGGTTTCGCTTCATCACACGAACCATCTCATCCTGGAACGGGTGCAGAGCGCAGTGTTGGGCCGCGGTGGCTGCATCAGGTGACCACGCGTGGACACCGACCCTCCGATACCCCCTTCTCTCTTTCTCCCCCCCCCCCCTCTCCTCATCAGCTGGCTGGAGGCGGAGGTGTGGATACATGTGGCCTGACCGCGGGCGGTTTGCCCCAAAGTCTCCAGCCCCCCCACCCCTGCCCCCTCTGAATGTGCCGGTCGCTGGAACAACGACAGTGACGTCCTCGGCAACGGAACGACAACGAGGAACCGGAATGACACGCCTGGCTTTCAGCAGGGCTGTTGTCCAACGAGGGATGAGCTTCGTGCTCATGCTCGCTGATCTAAAACAGCTGCTGAAGACGGCCAAACTCCTGAATTTCGAGGCGAGCTTCAAATCGGCACAATTATTGGATTTTACAGACAGTAGCAGGTCCACCCATGCTTAGAACTTGGTGGTCGAATGAATACATTGGCTAGGCTAAAGGGGGACCTATACATACTGGAGTGAACATGTACTAAGATAGTCACTGTAGGATACTCCTTCTCATGCACAACATGGGGCAATCATGTTTCTATCCTTCAAAGGGCACACAGGACAACATCGTAGCCCGGCGAGGTCCCGCTAGCTATCAAATCCTAGCTCTCTCCGGGCGAGAGGCCTCAAGTCACGCATACAGAGCGGTGCCAAGTTCACCAAGTGACCTTTTGACCCTTTGAAAGAGAGAAGAGTCCTCTCACTGAAAAGACTCCTCCTCTCTGGTCAGGATCGAGGCCTGCTGGTGACCAGCCCTTCACTGCAGCTCAAGGACCACCGAAGCACGGAGGACATCGTGCTGCACGCAACCTGCATCACCACTTGAAACATGGCCCACCTTGCGCCTAGCGAGCGAGACATGGCGAAAAAATGCCCACGGCAGAGGAGTACATCATTCCTAGCATCTCAGCGGATCGCTGTCTAGCGCCGATGCCTTCCTGTAATTGAAATGCAAAGAAGAACCAGCCAGTGAGCACAGCATTGGATGTTTTGCTACGTCCAGTCGGGTCTGCGCTGTGGTTGGACGCAAAGCAACTGCTTCGGCCTGCGGCGTTGACTTTGGAAATGACCTGCACTTCCGGAGCAGCGCGACACAAACACACACAGGCAGTGTTTCCCCAGCGGAGTGGTCATCAGCGTGGGTGGTGGATGGGTGGTGTCCGCCAGTGTCACAGACAGTCGCCCTGTCAAATCGCCATGTCCTTGCTTCGACGACGGCTGTCAATCTTCCCGTGAAGTGCAGGTGGCGACGGGCAGGGATCGCGCGTCACTCACTGGAGCGTCCGCTCTGCCCAAGGCCTGGAACACACGACCACGTGAAGAAGATTGAGAGGAGGAGGAGGAAGAGTCGGAGGAGGCCGGGGATTGGATATTGCGGGGAAAGACAGGAGATTAATAAGAGCGGTTCGAAACAGAGAAAATAGAGAAAGGGGAGATGAAGAGAGGAGGGAGAGGAGCGAGGGAGAGAGAGAGGGAGGTGGAGAGGGGGGTTTAAAGGACGATGGAAAGGGGGATACGGACAGAGAGGGCAATGGCGAGTGGGATGGATGGAGGGAGATTGAGAGAGGGGTAGAGACAGGAAGATGTAGAGAGGAGGGAGTTAGGGAGGGATGGAGAGATTGAAAGAGAGAGAGAGGGGTGGATGAGAGGACAGCAGAGAGAATCTAAGGTTAATAATCACGTTACTGACAGGAAATGTAGTTATAATCGAAACGAGGTGAGTCAGAGGTGATGTTATACACACACTCACATACACACACAGGCACTCTCTCTCTCTCTCACACACACACACACACACACACACACACACACACACAACACACGTGCCCTACTTCTCATCACCTGTGATTGGCTGGACATGGTAGCATTGGTGATTGATCTGTTTTTTAACCAATCACATTAGCCTGTGATTTCCCTCAGGCCTCTTTCTCTCTCCTCTCCTTTACTCCCTCCCCTCCCGTCCCACTCCCCTGCTCCCTGACAGGGGTAAGTGAAGCAGACTCATGTCCAGTCAATCATGTCTGAGTGAATTCCTTTGTTCCTTGATCCTTGCAATTAGACACACACACACACCTCCTGCTGGAGGTAGCCAGGAGAAATTATTTGATATATCTCTCTCTCTCTCTCTCTCTCTCTCTCTCTCTCTCTCTCTCTCTCTCTCTCTCTCTCTCTCCCTCCCTCCCTCCCTCCCTCCCTCCCTCCCTCCCTCCCTCCCTCCCTCCCTCCCTCCCTCCCTCCCTCCCCCCCTCTGCCCCCTCCCTCCCTCCCTCCCCCCCTGCCCTCCCTCCCTCCCTCCCTCTCTCACTTGCTCCCACCTTCCCTCCCTCCTTGTTTCTGGTTAGCGTTCTTTTTGATTTGCTCGTGCTGTCAGGACAAATCTATTTCTCTGCAAACGCGCCCATACACACACAGACACGCGCACATATTGCCTGATACATCCTCTCTCTCACACACAGGCACACAGCACAGACATGCACACGCACACACACAGACAAACACTGCACACACGGCACAGAGACAGTAAATTGGTCAGTAATTGGAAAGTAAAAGACAGGAATCCCAGTGTTTTCCTTGGAGGAGAGCAAAGACATCCGTGTGTACGCACACTCAGTCTTTCTGAGCAGACAGATGAGAGGAAGGGAGAGAGGTGTGGGAGGCCCTCAGGACGTCAACATGGCGGATCGGGACTGTGGAGGGTCGGCTTCAGACAACTGTCCAGACTGTGTTGTGGTCATCAGACTGACCTGGGGCTGGAGGCTACGGTCTAACTGGCGATTACCCTGGCCTAGGGCCGGAGGCTGGTCAGGGGACCAGAGAGGGACAGAGACTGGCCTAACTCTGGCCTAGGGCCGGAGGCTGGTCAGGGGACCAGAGAGGGACAGAGACTGGCCTAACTCTGGCCTAGGGCCGGAGGCTGGTCAGGGGACCAGAGAGGGACAGAGACTGGCCTAACTCTGGCCTAGGGCCGGAGGCTGGTTAGGGGACCAGAGAGGGACAGAGACTGGCCTAACTCTGGCCTGGGGCTGGCAGGCTGTGGTCAGGGGACCAGAGAAGGAAATGTCCAGAAGCTAAAAGCAGAATAGACAGACGGCCACAGACTCAGGCGTCTCTCTGCTTCTCATGCAGCCTACTGCACAATGACAGTGTGTGTGTGTGTGTGTGTATGTGTGTGTGTGTATGCGTGCGTTGAGAAAGTATATGTGTGAGGCCCTGTCCTCTCTGTAAAAGCCATCAGCAGACTGAGAATAGCTCTGGTGTGGCTGGGCCAGGCTGGGCCACATTACTCCTTTATTCTCCTGTTGTTCCTCCCCTCGTTCCCTTTCATGTGTGGACATCTCTCCCCATCCCTCTCTCTCTCTCTCTCTCTCTCTCTCTCTCTCTTCTCTCTCTCTCTCTCTCTCTCTCTCTCTCTCTCTCTCTCTCTCTCTCTCTCTCTCTCTTTGTCGCTCCCTCAACCTCGGCTTTGTTCAAAACGCTGTGAGACTTTGAACTTGACTTTTTCTGCTGAGGTCTTTCTCCTCTCCTCGTCCCACTCTTCTCTCCTCCCCTCCTCTCTTCTCCTCGCCTCCCCCCCCCCCTCTCCTCACCTCTCCTCACCTCTCCAGACGCCTCTTATTAGCAAGCCTGAGCCATATTTCCTTGTGACCTCTGCGTGTGTGTATGTATGCTCGCTGCGTTCTGGTCAGTCGATGGCAGGGGGGTTATCGATCTTGTCGAAAGCCTCTCCTGCATGTCTAACCAGCCCTCAGGACCACACCGTCACAGGAGTGAGAACGTCCCCGCGGCGGAACAGAGGCCAGAGAGGAGGAGGCCAGGGGGAGGGAGAGAGCAGGGGAGAGACTAAGAGGAGAGTCTCTCGCCTGGTCTCGCTAGTCTCTCCCCCCTCTGGTCTCTCCCCCCTCTGGTCTCTCGCTTGGCCTCTAACCGCAAACAGGCCAGAGAAGCTGTGGTCGTAACACAGGGCCATTCTGGGAAACCAGAGAAACATCACAGAGAGAGATGGTCAATTAGAGCAGCGATCTGTCCGTCTGAGGGAATGTGCGCGTTTGAGTGTGCGGGAGAGGATGTGCGTGGGTGAGTGTGTCTGCGTGTGTGTTTGTGTGACTGACTGTGTGTGTGTGTGTGTGTGCGTGCGTGTGTGTGCGAGTTTGATTGAGATGTTGTTAAGTTCAGTGATGTGAGGGTGGCTAGCTTGCTGGCATCACGGACCGCGACAACAACAGAGTAGACGCTTCCACATGAAAGATTGAGAGGAGGAGGGAGGGAAGGAGGGAGGGAGAGAGGGAGGGCGCAGGGAGGGAGAAAGGGAGCCAAAGAGAGAGATTTGGAAAACTTTGAATTACAGTCCTGGGATAAAGCTGATGGAGTTGGGTTCAAAGAGAACAGAGGGAGAAACTTCATCTTAAACATATTACTGTTGGACGAGGGAAACCACAATCTCTTCTCATCTCCCTCTCCCTCTCTGTCCCTCCTTCAGCCTCCTCTCATCTCCCTCTCCCGCCTCCCTCCGACGACACAGACGCATGCAGACAAGCAGACTCTGTCTACACGCGATGCGTTTAACTGTACGCACACACACACACATACACGTCGAGTCTCAAACACCATTGTTTCACAGCGAGCGCATCAGAATGCGATGGGAGCGGCACACCTCTCTCTTCTTCTCTCCTCTGTCTCTCCTCTCCTCCTCCCTCTTGCCCTACTCCTCTCCTCTCTCCTCTGTCTTCCTCTCCTCCTCCCTCCTGCCCTGCTCCTCTCCTCCTCCCTCTTGCCCTACTCCTCTCCTCTCTCCTCTGTCTTCCTCTCCTCCTCCCTCCTGCCCTGCTCCTCTCCTCCTCCCTCTTGCCCTACTCCTCTCCTCTCTCCTCTGTCTTCCTCTCCTCCTCCCTCCTGCCCTACTCCTCTTCTCTCTCCTCTGTCTTCCTCTCCTCCTCCCTCCTGCCATATTTCTCTCCCCTGTCTTCCTCTCCTCCATCCTGCTGCCCTACTCCTCTCCTCCTCCCTCTTGCCCTACTCCTCTCCTCTCACACATGTGCACTGGAGTGGCCTGGGTTGTCACAGTCTTTTGCTCATCTCTCCATGCAAACACCTCTGTGGGACCCCCCTCTTCCGAATCAATGCCCTATCCACCACCATGCTGGCCCCGAAAGGTTATTTATATTTATATCACCTTCGTGGTGGTGTGACATTTGTAATACATTCATATTTGATGCTTGTGTTACCTTGTGTAAACCATCATCCCAAACGTTACTCTGAGGTGCGGGGTCCAAACATTCCAATTAGGGGAAAGGTGACCGTGATGATGGACCAATCAGATGAGAGGATTGCTGGCGATGCTCGACCGATCAGGAGAGAGGTTTCCCAGCCGTTTTTCAATGCTTATCACTCATGCTCTGTTGCACACACACACAGACACCCCTCTCTTTTATCACTGAAACCGCTTCTCTCAAAAGCACTCAATACACACATATCAAGAAGGGAAATCCAATATCCATCCTTCTCTCCACGAAGGAGGTTAAGAGGGTCAGGACAATTATTGATAGGGAGAACACTTACAAAGAATACAGAGAGAACACGAAGAACATGGAGAAAGAACCTTGAGAACACAGAGAGAGAACAGACAGAACGAGCGAACGGTGACTGACAACACCGAGACAGTCCAGGAGTATATTAGCTGACACAAACAGACAATTGGTGGAACCCACAGCTCCCTTTTTGTTTGTAGAACCACTCAACGAGCTAGCCAAACACACAGACGGCTAGACAGTCAGCCAGCCGGACAGACAGGCAGAAAGTCAGCTAGCCAAGCAAGCAGACAGCTAGACATTCAGCTGGCCGGCCAAGCAAGCAGCCAGCCAGACAGACAGACAGCCAAGCAGACATCCAGACATTCAGCTGGCTGGCCTAGCAAGCAGTCAGCCAGCCAGACAGACAGACAGACAGACAGACAGACAGACAGACAGACAGACAGAGAGCCAAGCAGACAGCCAGGCAGCTACAGTCAGCCAGTGTTGATAGTGGGGTTGAGGAGAGGAGAGACAGAACAGTCTCAGAGATGGAAAGTGTGAAGTCATGATGAAATGCCAAGATAGCTAAGCTGAACACCAACAGTCTCTCTCTCTCTCTTTCTCTTTTTCTCTCTCTCTCTCTCTCTCTCTCTCTCTCTCTCTCTCTCTCTCTCTCTCTCTTTCTCTTTTTCTCTCTCTCTTCCCCTGCTTCTCTCTCTCCTCCCCTGCTTCTCTGTCTCTCCCTCTTTCTCTCTCTCTCTCTCTCTCTGCTTCTCTCACTGTCTCTGTCTCATGCTTTCCCCCCTGCTTCTCTCTGTCTCTCTCTTTTTATAGAGAAAAGAATAAAGTATATTTCTGTTGTGTAATTCCATAATGCCAAATAAGATAATAGAATCGAACACGTGTGTCCTGTCATCTGTGTCCACAGGGGGCAGTGGTGTGCTCTCAAGGGGGAGAGGGGAGAGAGAGAGGAGAGGAGGGAGAGTGAAGGGGGAGGGGGAGGGAGGGAGGGGAAAAAGAGTGGCAGGAGTGGGAGGGACAGAGAGAGGGAGATAAAGCTACAGAGAGAGGAAATTAGAGAGAGGAAAAGAGAGAGAGAGAGGCTGAGAGAAAGAGAGGGGAAAAGATAGAGAGACATAGAAACAGAGACACATTTAGAGGCCCAATTACACAAAGGCACTCTCTCTCTCTCACACACAAACACATACACACCCCTGCATGTGTGTCCTATTTGCCATCTGTATCTGGGCTGTAATTGACTGATTAATACTGGGAGGAACATCACACAGCATAGCTAAGAGATGTTCCTCTGTGTGTGTGTGAGAGAGAGAAAGAGAGAGAGAGAGAAAGAGAGAGAGAGAATGTGAGAGAGAGAGTGTGTACGCAAACATGAGAATGTGTGTGCGTGAGAGAGAGAGTGTGCGTGTGCGCATATGTGTATTTGGGTGTGTGTCTGCACATATATACATATTTGTGTGTGTGTCTATATATTTGTATGTATTTGTGTCTGCATATATATGTCTGTGTATGTGTGTGTGTAGTATCAGTATGAATCTGCTTCTCTCTAGTCTCTTTGAAGTCTCCAGATTGAAGCCAAATGCTGTAATGATGTGTTGGTTTGAGATGCCGCTTATCTGGATTAACGTCTCAAACAATGTGGGCCATGTGAGCTCTGCTTCACACCAGATGTTGTCTCACACCAGGAGGAGGAGAGACAAGGAGACAGAACAGGGGGAGGAGAGACAAGGAGACAGACCAGGAGGAGGAGAGACAAGGAGACAGACCAGGAGGAGGAGAGACACGGAGAGAGACCAGGAGGAGCAAAGACAAGGAGATAGACCAGGAGGAGGAGAGACACGGAGAGAGACCAAGAGGAGGAGAGACAAGGAGGTAGACCAGGAGGAGGAGAGACACGGAGAGAGACCAGGAGGAGGAGAGACAAGGAGAAAGACAAGGAGAGAGACCAGGAGGAGGAGAGACCAGGAGAAAGACAAGGAGAAAGACCAGAAGGAGGAGAGACCAGGAGAAAGACAAGGAGAGAGACCAGGAGGAGGAGAGACCAGGAGAAAGACAAGGAGAGAGACCAGGAGGAGGAGAGACCAGGAGAAAGACAAGGAGAGAGACCAGGAAGAGAGACCAGACCAACATAGAGTACAGGTACATACAGACACACGCACACATATACACAAACAGACACATTGAGAGGGACCTGTCTGAGAAGGTTTGTATAAAGTTTGACGGTGAGTTTGAGAACCTTTGCCCTGAGGCCCTTCCCCTGTCTGGATCTCAGTTAGACAGGGTGTGTGGGTCCTGAGCTGAGTCCTGAGCATGGCACACATCCAGAAGCACTCGCAGCATCGCAGGGATGGATGAAACAACAACAGGAGAACTGAGATCATTAAAGTGCAGAGTAGTGATTAATATGCATCTAACAGTGTGTGTGTGTGTGTGTGTGTGTGTATGTGTGTGTGAGTGACTGAGTGTGGGCATGTGTGTGTGGGTGTGTGTGAGTGAGTGTGTGTGTGTGTGCGTGTGTATGTGTGTGTGACTGAGTGTGGGCATGTGTGTGTGTGAGTGAGTGTGGGCATGTGTGTGTGAGTGAGTGAGTGTGGGCATGTGTGTGTGAGTGAGTAAGTGTGGGCATGTGTGTGTGGGTGGGTGTGTGTGAGTGAGTGAGTGAGTGAGTGAGTGTGTGTGTGTGTGTAGTGAGAGCTGGGGACGTACATCTTTAATTGCTGCTCAACAATGAAAACGTACAGCAGAGCAGAGAGCTATTAGAGACTGATCCTACAGTCACTACACACACACACACCATCACATACACACACCATCACACACCCACACACCATCACACCATCACACACACCATCACACACACCATCACACACACCATCACACACCCACACACCATCACACACACACACCATCACACACACACACCATCACACCACACACCAGAACACACAGACCAGAACGCACGTACAGCCCAGGACAGGCCACACACTAGAACAGACACACACCTGAACACACACGACCAAACACACACCAACACACACCAGTACACTCCAGACAAACCAACCGATGAGAGCAACTTTCTGAAGATGAATTAAGGTGTAAAGACTAGGTCATCGGAGTGTGTGTTACAGCGTGTGTCACACACACTGCCAATGCACCCTTACTAAACCATTTTGTACACAGACACATCTTCTGAAGATTCTGCACTTCTAAAAGCATCTACAGTTGAGTTGAGGTGAAGTGAGGAGGGAAGCTGAGGGGAGGAGAGGAGAGGAGAGGGGAGGGGAGGGGAGGGGAGGGGAGGGGAGGGGAGGGGAGGGGAGGGGAGGGGAGGGGAGGGGAGGGGAGGGGAGGGGAGGGGAGGGGAGGGGAGGGGACGTATATTGTACTTTTACAGTCTCAAGGTGTTACACTTGTTACACTTCATTTTTCACCCAGATTTCACAGGCTTGTAAAGCTGCTGCTGTAACTATACAGTAAGAGAGAACATATGGCCAGTATATGTGTGTGTGTGTGCAAATATGTGTGTGTTTCTGTGTAAGTGTGCAAGCGTGTGTGTATGTGCATGTACGTCTGAATGTGTGCATTGTGGTTGGGTGTGTGTGTGTGTGCGATGTTGTGCATATATGCGTGCGCGAGCCTCTAACTTCTGATATAATGGCACCAGACCATAATAATCTGAAATGTAGGACGGCCGTTGGTTGATTGCTCGTCTCCCGTCCTCCTCGAGTTCGAATCAAACTCAGAAAACGTTTCCCCCGTTTCAGAGTCTGCCCTTCATCAGCCGCAACTCCACTCATTTTTCAATTACTAGAGTCATTACGACCTCAGAGGAACCCCTCTGGTTCATTAATCACATTTTACAGCTGTTAGTTCAACATAACCATGTTAGGCACAGACCGATATCAACACTCTTCAATAAAAAATACTCCACACACTCATGGTAGGTATGATGGTGTTCTACACACACTTTCTATCATGCACACACACACACACACAAACACACACGCACAAGGCAGGCAGGCAGACAGGCAGGCAGGTAGACAGGCAGAAAGGCAGCTCCACAGTGAAAGTTGCATCCCAAGATGTCAGAGAGTATCGCACAACCTGCCAGTTATCCAGCAGGCCGCTACACGAACTCTCACACACATGCTCTCACACACACACACACATTTTCATACTTGCACACACACACCCACACACGCACACAGACAGACACACACACACACACTCTCTTGAACACACACACACTCTCTCACACACGCACATACAAGCACACACTCACACGCTCACAAATATGCACAATCTCACACACTCACGCACACATACACGCACACTTCACCCACGCTCCTCTGCAATATGCCAAAAAATACCAGAGTTATCAAGTCAAGAGAACAGTAAACCTTTACAAGTATACAACACAACTAGCTAGCTCTAATGAACCCTCCTAGGTCCCCCCAGCCCCCCCCCAGCCCCCCCCCCTAGGTCCAGTTAGCCCCACTCACCCTCTCTACTTCACATACTGTAAATCACAGCTCTCTCTCTCTCTCTCTCTCTCTCTCTGTCTCTCTCTCTCTTTCTCTCTCTCTCTCCTCTGTCTCTTTCTCTCACTCAAATGCAATTTCAAATTCAAATGTGGTTTTATTAGCACGAACGTCACAGAAATAATAAGCAGTACGTATCAATTAAACCGAATAAATAAATGTCATAGATTAAAACAAGAAAACACAAATACATCATTACAGTAAGATTGATAAACACTACTACGTAGTCATATATGCAGTATATTGAGTGTGTGTGTGTGTGTGTAGGTCATTCACTGTCTCTCAGGTAGTGGCATGTTGAGACATATTGGGCAGCAACATGTCTTCCTCCCTGAGGAGTCTGTTTAATTTAGAGAGGTCATTAAGCTCTTTGGAATCCGAAATGAACAGGCTAAAGTAAACCTTCCTTATTTCATTGAAGGTTTTACATTGTAGAGGGAAGTGCATCTATGACTCAACCTTTCCTGTCAAACATTGACCACACACCCAATCTTTCGG
This sequence comes from Hypomesus nipponensis, assembly GCF_054491055.1. Classification (NCBI taxonomy): domain Eukaryota; kingdom Metazoa; phylum Chordata; class Actinopteri; order Osmeriformes; family Osmeridae; genus Hypomesus; species Hypomesus nipponensis. Next base: position 4,102,177 of record NC_140364.1, read on the forward strand.
TGTCATCCTTTTTCAATTTGTGATCACAGAGCCTGTACTTGGTTCGGATCTGTCTCTGCCTCATATCTCTGACAACAGAGAGATATTCTGCCAGTTCACAATTTCTTTTTTTCAGGCTATAGGACATTCTTATCGATTTAGGATTCTTGACATTGCCATGTAATTTGGTTTACTATATTTAGTGTTTGGAAAGCAGTGTTGGAGGGAGACTGGTCAGGGTGTTGGAGAGGGTGAAGTTAGTCTCAGCACCAACTGACATAACGGGACTGTGGTCTGGGCTCAGCTCTTGGGCTTATTCTGTATTCGGGGGGCCGGATTTAGGGGTAAACTGGGCGCTCTCTTTTGAACGTTAATTATCAGTATCTGCCTTATTATGCTCTGTGTATGTGTAACATTTACACAGAATTCTGCATGTCAGGCTTCTTTAGGTTTTTCCCAGCAGGCACAGCAATAATGACTGAGTGAACCTTCTACTTCACTACCATACAGTGCTAGGTGACACGATCAAATGACAGAACGTTCTCTCAGTTGCATGAAGAGCTCTGCAAGATGTTTCTGTCAGTGTGCTCACTGGCATGTTGAAACTCCATGAAGCTGTTATAGATCTGCCAAGGTCGGTATAACTCATAGTATGTTCAAGTATATGATTATTTGTTCTCTTGGCATCTCGGGCATTTTAGAAAAATCACAACGAGTTCTTTTCATATTTACTGCCAGGGCCCAGTTCTGACTTTGAACTTTTCTACTGTGTTCAGTTCTCCCCTCTCTCTCTCCTCTCTCTCTCTCTCTCTCTCTCTCTCTCTCTCTCTCTCTCTCTCTCTCTCTCTCTCTCTCTCTCTCTCTCTCTCCCTCTCTCTCCTTTTCTCCATATCTCGTTCTCTCTCTCTCTCCTTTTCTCCATATCTCGTTCTCCCTCTGTGCATCTCTGGCTCTCCCTCATCAGCCTCTCATATAAATATGAGATATGGTTGAGACGTTATCCCACGTGTAGCTTTCTGTATTCTCCAGGAGCTGCTACAAGACTCCACAGGCACGCCTCATACAGTAAAACACACTTTATTTGGTTAGAGTTGTTCTCTTGTGTTTTTATGACCTCATTTGTCATTTTTACCTCACTCTGAGGCCGTGTATGTACGTGCGTGTGTTTATGTGTGTGGGTTTGTGTGTGTGCTTGTGAATGTGTTTGTGTGGGTATTGGGCGGGAGTATGTGTGTGCACGCGTGTGTGCGTGTATGTACGGTGTCTGTGTGTGTGTGTTTGATATGAACCGGTGGTTCTGATTTAAGACCCCCTCTCGTCTCTCCACTCCAAGGAAGCAGCACTGAGCACAGGCCTTCTGACTGAGATAAGCCCCCTCTGCAGATTCTCATTAATAACATCCTCATCAATAACATCCTCATCAATAACATCCTCATTAATAACATCCTCATTACATACAGAATAACATCCTCATTTCATACTGAATCACATCCTCATTTTAAACTGGTTAACATACTTATTTTACACAGAATAACATCCTCATTTTATACAGAATAACATCCTCATTTTATACAGAATAACATCCTCATTGTATCCTGAATAACTTACTTATTTTATACAGAACATTCTCGTTACATACAGAATATCATCCTTTCTATACTTATCACATCCTCACTGTATAAAAAATACTGCTCTTATTTTATGAAGAAATATAGTGCAGTACCGGAATATACAGTATCTTCCAAATGTTCTTTAAATGTATTTGAAAAAAATCTTTCTAAAGTATAATCTTTAGCTCAAACTGTATTGTCTAACATTTGGTATGATCCATTTTGTATTTGTGGTGTTTCTTAATCTTCATTTGATTTAATTAACATATTTATTTATTTGAAATTTAAACTTGCTTTTCTGTTGTTTTCGTTGTTACAGCATATTCACAGTTGATCCTACTTAATGTTAACGGAGAAAAATCCCTTTTGGGATCAGTTAAATTCAACCTAAAATGTCACATACAGTACATATGTACATATATAAAGTACACATAAGCACACATGTACTTCCACTGTTTGTGTATTTACAGGTACTACAGTGTTCCACTGTGTGTATCTGTGTGTGACTGCGCTTCCAGCTCCTCCACCAACAGTCAGAATTAATTCAAATGTATCAAAATATTTAAACATATGTGTTCAATTTAAATACGTTATTTGCGTACACATATGTTTATAATTTAGCAGAGGCTTTCATCAAAAGCAACATACAAATAGTGCACGCAGAAAGTACAACAGAAAATCAAGAATCTATCAGACTATCACTATCAGAATCAAGGAGTGGTGTGTCTTTACCAAGCACGGTGTGCAAAGTAACCACGTCTAGCGTCTAACAAGGTAACCATCTCTCTTAAACGAACCACCATCTCAGCTAGCAAAGTCAATCATCCTACCGGTCATTGAGTCATAATACGGGTGCCGTGGTTACTGCAGTGAACACAGGGATTAAGAGTTTTCAAAGTCTGAAGCGCTTAAACTTTTACATTCTTTGTTTCTGAAGTTCCAATGTTCTTATGCCGTACTGTTCTTAAGTTTCTGAAAAGAAACGTTTTTTATTTCGCCGCAGTCTGAAATGTCAGCCGGCTTTATTTGTGAAAATTGAACACATTTCTGTATTAAAATCAATTAAATAAATCATTTGTTTGAAAGAAACTGGCAAGCGACAACTAAAGCTCGTTCATTGAAAAATAATGCGTCTGTCTGTTAGATTTACAGTCATTCCTGTCAGAGGTGTGATCATCAAACACGGTTGAAACACCAGTAGCAGCCCTGAGATGTGAGAGAAGGGGGGGAGGAGCTGGAGAAGGTGTCGTGTCCCATTCCAACCACAACCCTGATGTCACGTTCATCTCAGTGGATGACCTCTAAGGCTTTGTGCCCTTCAACACAAACACTGACAGAGACACGGAGGGAAGAACTGAACGGTTACAAAAGCTGACCCTGCTAAAGAAACACTGCTGCCCTTTGTGGTGTGTGTGTGTGTACGTGTGTGTGTGTGTACGTGTGTGTGTGTGTACGTGTGTGTGTACGTGTGAGCGTCTGTATAATCGTGTGTGCATATGCATGTGTAATTGCGTGTGTGTGTGTGTGATTGAGTGTGTGCGCGTGTGATTGTGTGCGTATAAGTGTGTGTGATTGAGTGTGTATATGGGTGGGTAATTGTGTGTGTGTGTGTGTCAGGGTTTGTTCGCTGGCGTGACATGTCCAGCACACACCCATGAAGGGGAGCGCTGTGGAAAATCCATCTGGCTCTCTACACCGCTAACAACACTGTGCCAACCAACACTCTCTCTCTCTCTCACACACACATATTGAAATAACTCACGGACTAAGGACCCAGAATGTCTATAATTTACCCTGTCACTAAATAGGTGAACCCAGATCTTGTGAATGTTGCCTGGAAAGAACTCAGAGCAGGGTCTAGAGAGGGGGAGGGGGGGGGGGGGGTGAGGGTCTTGAAAGTCTGACTTCACACTGTTCTGATTGTAAAAGACTGGTTTGTGGCCAGGCCTCTCCACCGCCCCCCGCCCCCCCACGCCCCCCACCCCCACAGGCGGACTGACGGAGAACGGAGCGGCATGGAAGTCATTTGCCCCCCCCCCACCCCCCCCCCCCCCCCCCCCCCAGCCCTGCCCCCCCCTCCAGACTCAACAAGGTCCTGTAATATCATTACCATCTGATTCAGGGTCTGTCTGACAAGCAGCTCTTTGTTCAGCAGCAGACTCAGTATTACCATATCACCTCCATGATTACCATGCTACGGCAGTCTGCCCCCCCTCTACTCCTGCACCCCCCGTACCCCTGCACCCCCCTGTACCCCTGCACCCCTGTACCACAACTACAGCAGTCTGCCCCCCCTGTACCCCTGCTATAGTAGTCTGCCCTCGTATCCCTGCTCCCCTGCACCTTGGCTACAGAATTCTGCCCCCCATACCCCAGCTTTTGTAGTCTGTCCACCCTTACCCCTGCCTCCAGGTGCCCCAGCCCCCCTATACAGCAGTCTGCCCCCTGTACCCCTGAACCCATACCCCTGTAATACCCCTCAGCCCACACACAAACACACTCACTTAATCGCTCACTCACACACACACACACACACACACACACACACACTCACATACATACACACTCACTCATACACACTCTCACACACACACACACACACACACACACACACACACACATACACACTCTCACATACATACACACTCACTCATACACACTCTCACACACACACACACACATACACACTCTCACATACATACACACTCACTCATACACACTCTCACACACACACACATACACACTCTCACATACATACACACTCACTCATACACACTCTCACACACACACACACACACACACATACACACTCTCACATACATACACACTCACTCACACACACGCTCATGTACACATTCACCCTAACAAGGAGGAATGGACTGTGAATGTATCTATTGTGCTCGTTTCATTTCTGTAAGTGGAGTGGCATAATGGTACATAAACATTACATCACCATAACTACGCAGACACGGAGACACGGGGGGAGGGAAAAGAAGGAGAGAAAGAAGGAGAAGGAAATTGAGTGAGAGAGAGGGAGGGAGGGAGGGTGAAGGAAAGAGAGATGGAGGGATGGAGAGGAGAGACGCCGAGATGGAGGGATGGAGAAAGAGGAAGAGAGCTTCTAGCAATGATAGTTTTCCAGTTAACTTCACGACAATCATCTCTTTGTGTTTCTTTCTCTTTTTTTCCATGCTTCTGAAAACTCTTCCACCCTCGTCTGTGGAGAGAGATGAGAGGAAGGGATGGAGGGAGGGAGAGAGAGAGGGCGGGCGGGTGGGAGAGACGGGAGGAGAGAGGGAGGGAGAGAGGGAGGGAGAGATGGAACGAGAGATGGAGGGAGTGAGGAAGGGAGGGATGGATGGATGGAGGGATTGAGGTGTCTCCCTTTTGTAGGACCAATCCGAATCATGTTTCAAAACGGTGAAATGCCATTGGCTAATTGGGTTTGGCTTTAAATAAAAAGTGACAGTGAATGCGAGAGCTGGAAGAGGCTGGGTGTCATCTTAGCTTGACTGTGTCTGCGCTCGCTCGCTGTCTCTGCTGCTGCATGAGCTACTGGTCTGACTGGCCGCCATGCTAGTGTCAATGTGTTTGGTTTAATGCTGCAATGACTGTTCACTGTTTTGTACTCGTTCATCTGTCTCTGCCATTCTTTCTTTTCTCTAAAAACACGAGAGCACGCACACGCACACGCACACGCACACACACACACACACATGCACCCGCTCCATTTTGTTTGGCAGCAAGTGGTCCACTGAGATGATATATTTCAAATGTAAAACGTTGTTTTTCTTGCATTGTCTTCAAATCTCTATTTCGTTGGGATTTTGTGGTTTTCGTCATTTACAGTAATAACTCAATTTGTTTGTTTACTCTTCTATGCCTGTCGTTCTTGTAGTTTATTCTACAAATTGTAGTTCTTCAAGCTTCATTGAACCAGGAAGTGCTGAGATCTGTGATCCAGATCATCATGGCCAGGCAGGGTAATGGCCCCCACAATGGAATGCCGCCCCCCCCCCCCCCCCCATTATTTTTGCTATAAGAGGGTTATAAAATGCCCCCTTGTGGAAACAAAATGCCGGCCCATCGGCAGAGCCTGTGGCCATGGTGGGCAGCACCCAGTCAATCCACCATTACAGCATGAAAAGTCCTGGAAATCTAATACAAATATGAAAAAGCTTGAGATCCCAGTAGCAGAGACACATCTCAACACGTTCTGGCTCTGCTCTTGGAACCAGACTCAGAACCCTCCATTGATTAAATGAAACCGGATTGTTTTCAGTCTAATCACAAAGAAGGTTAGTTCAAATTGTGTAGCCTGGGAAGGCTCCAGGACGTGCACAGGTTCGGGCTATTGTTGCCTGGGCAACAGCCTGTTTGCCCTGATTGGCTGATCTGCCCCTCTGGAGAAAGAGCCGAAATAAACTTTTTTTTTTTTTTTTGTGGCTGCATCAATACGATAAGGCCATCATTAGTAAAGTTAAATCCAATTAAGTTGCAATATCCTCCAGTTCTGTGTTCATTTATTTTGCCACCATAACGTCAGCGTGGCCCTCTGCCCCCCGTCACATGACATTGTCACATGACATTGTTTGTATTCTCACGCAGGTGCACTGCAAGTGAAGCAGGGAAAACCCTTCCACTTTCACCTGACTTTTTGAAGTCATGGAGAAACGGTGGTATAGTACTGTAAATACATTTAGGATTCAAAATGTTGATCGCTTTTTTAAGCTTGTTTGAGATAGAAAGTGACTGCGGCGGGGGGCCATAGCCCCTCCAAACATCTGCGCATGTCCCTGGAAGGTTCTATTTCAAAAGGAACAGGCACAAACTTGAACTATTTTATTTTGAAAAAAAGCATGTTGAGCCAAATGCAACAATGTTGTTTTACATTGGCGTGTAGGGTACACAAAAATGATCTATAATTGATATAGATAAAACATCAAAGATGCAGTAATTATGGAGAAGCTCTGTGTGTGTGTGTGTGTGTGTGTGTCTGTGTGTGTATGTGTGTTTTTGTGCATTCGAGCATACATGCGTGTGTATGTGTGCATGTGTGTGAGTCAGTATTCTACCGAAAACTCTGAGAAATCACTGATCCATGTTAAACATTAAATCCATAACAGTCTTTATCTGTCTCCCTCCCAATTGCACACACACACACACACTCTCTCTAGAAGCAAGCAGACTCTGATGGTTGGAGAGGTTATTTTCAAGCATAGCTCTACACCCAGCCTCTCTCTCTCTCCCTCCTAAACCATTTTATTTAAATAACCACACATCACAAGTAATATATTTCACACATTCTTATTTATTTTAGTACTACTGTAAAACTGGATCCATTACATTAATATTTGCATCAAATTTTTTGCTTCACAAATCTGTTTGTTTAATCCACAAGATGTTATTTACTTATTACAAAAAATATACATTCAATGTATCCTTCTTATTGAGAAAGGTAGAAAAAAAAAAACAATTTCAGGAAAAGAGAGGGAGAGGAAGAGAGAGAGAGGGCCCATAGGAACTCTTCCATGTCCATTACAGTTTGATGGATGATGCTGCAGTGTATGCTGGGATTGATCCTGGTGCCGAGCCAGACAGGAAACAGACAAATCATCCAGACAGGAAGTGTTGTCACAGGAAATGAATGTCATGTCCACAGGAAGCTGGTGATTAATAAAAACAGATTAATGGAGGGTGGTGACATCATCAATGTCTCAGACAGAGGATCAATGAAGGAAATGACAGCTCTCAGTCAGGAGAGAGGGAGAGAGGAAGGGAAGGAGAGAGAGAGAGAGAGAGAGAGAGAGAGAGAGGGAGGGAGGGAGGGAGGGAGGGAGGGAGGGAGGGAGGGAGGGAGGGAGGGAGGGAGGGAGGGAGAGAGGGAGGGAGACAGAGAGAGAGAGAGAGCGAGAGAGAGCGAGAGGGAGGGAGGGAGGGAGGGAGGGAGGGAGGGAGGGAGGGAGGGAGGGAGGGAGGGAGGGAGGGAGGGAGGGAGGGAGGGAGGGAGGGAGGGAGGGAGGGAGGGAGGGAGGGAGGGAGAGAAAGAGAGAGAGAGAGAGAGAGAGAGAGAGAGAGAGAGAGAGAGAGAGAGAGAGAGAGGGAGGGAGGGAGGGAAGGAGAGAAGGAGTGAGGAGGGGAGGACAGATAGAAAGAGAATAAAAAGATAGAGAAAAAGCCCCTACTCTGTCCCTCCTGTCCATACACCCACCCACACACACACACACACACCCCACACACACACCCCGCACACACATACACCTACACACTCCCACACACACACCTACACCCCCTCACCCCCACCCCCCCCCCCACCCCCATACACACACATACACACACTCTCTCTCTCTCACTCCAGTTTATAGGAGACCGTTAAATCGTCAGATAGCTGCTGGCTGGAGCCTCCAGACTAATGATTCTAACAGATCCACACTCAAACGACTCCCGAGTCATCTGGAGTGACCAGCAGAAACACACACGGCTCTGAGTCATGCGAGGGGAGTCGACTCCTCTGCGTGTGGAATCTGAGGATGTGCTGAGCAGAGGAGAGAAAATCTTTAGCCTCTCCAGTCTGAAGTCTCATTAAAATGAGTAATAAATGAGTCTGCAGAGAGGAAGGGGGGATGGGAGGAGGAGTGGAGGGGAGGAGGAGTAGAGAAGGTGTGGAGAGGTGGAGGAATGGAGGGATGGAGGGGTGGAAAAGGGGTGAAGAGGTGGAGGAATGGAGACCTTCAGCCTGAAAGAACCCCTGTGGTTGCTGGTCCTGACACCAACAAATCACTTAGGGTTAGTTTGTAATTTACAAACCACATAGAGCTCTATGATCCAAAAGATCAGAATCTAAGGACATATCTATATTTATTCCAGTGTCAAACTTGAGGGTCCGTGTGTAATTGTTGAAAATATTGTTTATCTGAACATTTTGGTTTATAATTCCAATATCTCACACACACAAACATGACATGTTGTTTGACAGAATAATTGTCAGATAGTTTGCTTCATGATTGAGGATGATTATGTTCTATGATGTGTTAGTAATTACATGTGTTGTCCCTTCACTGTGGACTGCTTTGGTAACATTGTTAAACCATGAAGAACCATGCAGAGCCATGCTTATAAAGCACATTAAAATGAGGGTGTGGGGGGGGGGGGAGAGAGAGCGACAGAGAATGTAAAAGAGAGAGGGACAGAGAGAGAGAGAGAGAGAGAGAGAGACAGAGAGTCCGACAGAGCGCGTCAAACAGAGAGAGAGAGCTATAGAGAGGGACAGAGAGCGTTAGAGAGAGGGAGAGAGAGTCAAAGACGGAGAGCTAGAGAGAGAGGCAGTCCTCCAGTGAGGGTCATAGCGACCAGTCTCGTCTTCCAGGAGGAGTAATGACTCCAGCTCCGTGCTCCTGGTCTGACCCTGCTCATCCATCACACATGATCTTCTTCTGCATGATGTTATGAATATCTCCTCTCTGCTCTGCAGTTGGGGCCTGGGCTGTTGAGGGGTGGATTTGTGTGATGAGGGCGAGTGTGTGTGGGACTGGGGGGTTATGTGCGTGTGTGTGTGTGTGTGTGACACATCAACTCAGCCATGTAGAGCAGCGTTGGGGTGGCAGGGCGCAGGGGGGGTTGTCAGTCTGTCTGTGTCTCATCGTGGTCCTGACATTTAGGAGACAAATGCTAAGGTGTCAGAGATCTGCAGCCCTGAGCAGAATACACACATCATGGTGCCTGCCACTGGACAGGACAACAGAGTCACACACACACACACACACACACTCACACATTCAGAGAAACACCTACCCACAGAGACACACACAGAGACACACAGAGATCGGCACAGAAACACACACAGACACACGTGCACGCATACAAACACGCGCGCGCACACACACACACAGGGACACATAGGCACGCACAAACACAAACAATCACACACACACACACAGCGAGAGAGTGACACACACACACAGAGACATATGCGAACACTCAAGCGCACACCTCCCCACTCCCACTGGGACGCATGCAGGAGGTAAATGAGGATGAGTAACGATGACCACAGGCAGACACACACACACACACACAGGCACACACGCACACAGGTGTGTGTGTTCTCTCTCTAATCACTGTCTCGACAGCGTGACCAGTGTGAGCCCGGCATCAGCACAAATGCCTCGGAGTGCTAAATGTTCTTTTTCAAACGTTGATTGCGTCCTGATCATAGTTATCACGTTGGTTTACATTTGAGTGTGTGGGCGTGTGTGTGTGTGTGTGTGTTTGTGTGTGCGTGTTTATAGATGTGGGTTGGTGTGTGTCTGTGAGTGGGTGTGTGTGTGCATGTGTGTGCGGCTGTGTGTATGTGTGTACATGTGTGTGTGCGTGAGAGGCAAGCTGTGTACATTTGTGGTTTTAGTCATTTAGCAGATGCTTTGATCCAAAGAGATAAACAAACAGAGCAGTAGAAAGTGCAGCAGGACGTTCTGACAGTATAAAGTCCAGGAACAGGCTGTGGAACCAGGTGTAGTGCAAAGTTACAGGCTCAGCTACCTGACACGGTCCATAATAATAACATGTCAACTACAGTGCACCAATAACTTGCAGTGCATCCACTACAGTGCCACATGGTACAGGTTGACCAGTAAAAGAGCATCTCTTCCACACCACCAACTGTCTGCTCTGTGTGTATGTGTGTCTGTGTATGCGTGTGTGAGAGAGAGACAGAGAGAGAGGGTGTGACTCTGTGTGTGCGCGTAGTGTGTGTGAGGAGAGAGTGTGTGTGTGTATGTGGGTTTGTGTGTGAGTGTGGGATTTGTGCACATCTGTGTGTTTGTGTGAGGAGAATGTGTGTGTAAGAGAGAGTTTGTGTGTGTGAGAGAGGCTGTGTGTGTATGTGTGTGTGTGACAACATGAGAGAGTGTATGTGTGAGAACTTTCAGAGTTAATTTTCTAAGGTCAACGCTTCTGCCATCCCCCCCCTGTTTCCCTCTCCCCTCTCTTTACCTCTCCCTACCTCTCCTCCTCTCCCTCCTCCTCTCGCTGCCTCTCTGCCTCCCTCCATCCCGCCTCTCGCTCTCCCTCATCTCATCCCTCCCTCCCTTCATCCCAACTTTCACCCTCCCTGCCCTCATTGCTCCCTCCCCTCATCCCTCCCTTCATCCCACCCCTCACCCCCCTCCCCCGCACCCCCCCCCCCCCCCCTCTGTCTGTGCCAGAAGAATTTAGAGTTATTCTCTGAACTCATAAAGTGTTCCTCCCTGCCACAGATTCTCTCTGTACTGTTTGTAATTATCAATTCATTTGGGATTTGCTTTAAAAAATAAAGGATTGTTTTGCTCTTGGACGAAACCACATCAGAGCACATCAAACATGCGCTCTTATTGTATCTCCCCAAACCAAGACAATGGAAATGTAACAAGCAGGCGCCAGTGAAGCGTTGTCTGGTCCCGGCGGAGAGAATGTGTGCAAGTGTGTGTGTATGTGTGTATGTGTGTGTGTGCGAGGGGGGACGTTTGAAGACCCCGGTCTTCCCAGCAGAACTCGCTGTCACCAGATCTCTCATGACTGACGAGGGACGTTTATGAAACACATTTTTCAGGGAAACATTACATGGCGTGGCAACTGAAAACATGCTGTCACAAAGCAGCACAGAGAAGGAGAAGTACCAACGACAATAAAGCTGGGTCTCGCTGAGACAGACACACACACGCGCGCACGCGCACGCACATACGCACAAACACACACAAACGTACACACCACATAAACTCAACCCTTGGGGCTTCATGTTGGGTTAAAGAAGTCGTTTGTCATAGATTACCCGTCTATCACGCATCATATATATATATATTTATACAGACGCTTTCAGACACTGATGGAAACATCTAGACCAGTGACCCGGGGAGGTGGGGGGGGGGGGGGGGGGTTGCGGGAGGGTGGGGTAGTGTGTGTATGTGTGTGTGTGTGTGTGTATGTGTGTATGTGTGTGTAACAAGGGATCACAGACACATGTGAGGTCTCTGTTACTGGTCATTCAGATACCTTGGCAACATATCTCACTGCATCTATATATGTGCCGTTAACGTAGGTTTCTTTTTGACCCTGGGAATCACCTGTTTTCACATGACTCTGACTGCCGACGGTAACTGAATGATGGAGAGAGGGCTTTTAGATGGGAAGTTCTATTTTAAGAAGTTGCGAGACGGCTCGGTTGACAAAACTAAGGCTGTGTGTACTGATTGTCAGGCTGAGGTTAGTTATCACCGGAGTACTTCCAGCCTAAACTATCACATGCAAGCACAGCACACAGCTAGCAGCAGCAGTGTTAGCACCGTAGCAGCAGCAGCAGCAGCAGCAGCGTTCGCTCCTGTAACAAATGGCAGACAACACTCGCAAAAGAAGCAAGCAGCTGACTGGGTTCAACAACATACAAACTGTCTTGTTCAATATTAAGGTCAATCTGTGGTTGCTTAAGTATCTGTAGAATGTTTGACTGAGATTTCAATATTATGGAGCAGGATATCGTGGTAGGCTAAATGACACAACATGTCTTAAATGTATTTTATTTTCCAGAAGTCTAATTTTGTGGATGTTTATTATAGCTACAGCCGTATAGTTTGTGAGTGAATAAAACTCCTTCACAATTTAAGTTGTGTTCCATCTGAACTTGTTATATGGACATTATCATCCAGTTAGGCCTATTTTAAGTTTTTAAGTACACCCTGTTAATGTAATTTTTTAATCATTTACTGGGGTAAAATTTTAACAGATTAAATAGTTTGCGATTAATTGCGATTGATCGCGATTAATCATGTGAAATAATGTGATTAATCGCAATTTATCATGTGAAATAATGTGATTAATCACAATTAAATATTTTAATTGCTTGACAGCCCTAATTATTATGTGATATATAACCTACATATCAAAATACATCAACTAAACCCCAACCCTAAATGTAGCTGTATCTGTTCTGTATCTGTTCTCACTGTTCATTTGTACTGGGATTTGTTTTATAATGCAAGTGTTTACAACTTAAGGATTCGAGAAACCGATTAGATTTACGCAATGTCTAACGTAACACAGCTCACACACACACACTTCCTCACTGACTCACTCTCTCAGACACACACACACCTATGAAAACTGCTGGGTGTTTTTTTCCAGCAGTTTATTTTCAAAGCAGTGGCCTATGTGAACACAGGTCCCATTCAGACAGAGAGACGAGGGGGGAGGGGAGGGGGAACGAGGGGGAGGCCTGCAGACAACCTGCACCTGCTGGTTAAACACTTTAACAGGCAATTATCCTGGCAGGCCAAATCTACTTGCTCCTTGTATTTGTGTGTGTGTGCATGTGTGTGTTTGTGTATTTGTGTGGGGGTGTCTGTGTGTGTGTCTGTGTGTGTGTCTGTGTGTGTGTGTGTGTGGGACAGTGGGGTTTTGAAGGGTGAGGTGCTGGCAGGAGTTAGAAGGGGGGGATGAGGAGAGGTGAGGGGGCTGAGGGGCGTTCAGGAGGGGCTGTGGGGGGAGAGGTGAGAGGTGAGAGATGATGGGGCGAGGGAAGAGAGGTGAGGGAGGTGAGGAGGGATAAAGAGGGGGAGAGGGGGAGAAGGGGGGAGGGGAGACGTAAGGTTCCAATCACCTGTGATCATTAGCAGCAGAAAGAATCATTATAGAGTCCTACCAGGACTCCACACACACACACACACACACACCTACACACCAACACACCCACACACCTACACACACACACCCACACTCCCCCCCCTGCACTCCACATACTCACACCCTTACACACAAACAAACACGCACACAGACACACACACTACACAAAGTATGTGTGTGTCAAGTAGTGCTGAGATGTGTGTGGAGGTTGTACTGTGACAGTATAATGGCTTCGTAATTAAATTATGCAAATACTTGTTGTCAGGAAACATCTTGATGGGTCGTCGAGTCAACAGCAGTGTTTCAGAAACATTACATTGTTTTACATATTCATAACCGGCTGTTTTACGTATTCATGAGCAGCAGCTCATAGGATCTCTGAAGAACACGATCCCAACACACCCTAACTTACCCAACACACCTTAACTTACCCAACACACCCTAACTTACCCAACACACCTTAACTTACCCAACACACCCTAACTTACCCAACACACCTTAACTTACCCAACACACCCTAACTTACCCAACACACCTTAACTTACCCAACACACCCTAACTTACCCAACACACCCTAACCTACACTTTACAGACCAACAAACCCAATACACCCTAACCTACACCTTACAACCCAACATACTCAGTACACCCTAACACTACTCTAACACACTCCAACATACCTAATACACCCTAGTCTACCCAACACACCTCAACCTACCAAACACACCCTAACCAACTTACAGTAATACACCCTAATCTACCCAATGAACCCTAGCACTACTCCTATCACACCCTAACTTACCCAGTACACCATAACATGCCCAACACTCCATAACCCTACCCAATATGCCCTAACACGAACCCAACTGAACAATAACACCACACACCCTAACCCGACATACCCTAACCTACCCAATACACCCTAGCCTTACCAACACACCCTAACACACCCCAACACACGCTAAAGAATACAAGCCAACATTCTACCCCACAGAAAGAGAGAGAGAGAGAGAGAGAGAGAGAGAGAGAGAGAGAGAGAGAGAGAGGGAGGGAGGAAGAGAGAGGGAAGGGGAGGGCGAGGGAGAAACAGACTGGGCACTCTCATTGCTCTGGAAGTTATTACTGCCTCCCAGAGAGACCCACAAACACCAGGGAGAGAGGGGGGGAGAGAGAAAGAAATAGAGCAGAGAGACGGAGCGGAGAGGAGAGAGAAAAAGGGGGAGAGAGGAGAAGTACGAGATGGAGAGGGAGTGAGAGAGGGCGAGAGGAGGAGGGAGGGAGCATAAAAATTTCCATTTTCAAAAAAGCATAAAATCAGAAACATGTCCATTAGAATAGGAAAACTAACATGCGATTCTGTACCACTTCAAACAAGGGCTAAATATGAACAAGCACATAAACACACATATACACATCTGGAGTAGAAATCTCATGATTTCATCTCCTTCTCTCTCCTTCTCTCTCCTCCTTTATCCTCTCTCCTTCTCTCTCCTCTCTCCTCTCTCCCTTTCTCACTCCACCTCTCTCCTCCTGTCCTCTCCTACTCTCCTCCTCTCCTCCTCTCCTCTTCTCCTCTCCTCCTCTCCTGTCCTCTCTTGTTTTCCCTCCTCTTCTGCCCTCTTCAAAAAAATAGAGGCAGGGAAAGATATACAGATATATTACTGTAAAGAAGAGAGATATATACAGAGAGAGAGAAAGATGCAGAGGGAGAAAGATACAAAGAGATCCAGAGAGATACCGAGGTAGAGAGAGGTAGAGAGAGGCAGAAAGAGGTGGAGAGAGGTGGAAAGAGGTGGAGAGAGATAGAGAGAGGTGGAGAGAGGTAGAGAGAGGTGGAGAGAAGTAGAGGGAGGTGGAGAGAGGTAGAGGGAGGTGGAGAGAGGTAGAGAGAGGTGGAGAGAGGTGGAGAGAGAGGGAGGAGAGTTGTGTCCGTATTAGGGCACAGCTCTCTGGGGACCAGAGAGTCTTAGATCACCCCAGACTGGCACACAAACACACACACACACACACACACTGTACACACACACACACACACACTGTGCACACACTGTACACACACACACCGGACTGGAGTCTTAGATCACGCCAGTCCCAGACTGGCACAGCACTGGCAGAGGCGGGTTGGCGCGGGGCACGCTCTATGATTTATACTGTGTCTGGCAGCGGGCCTGTATGCACACACGCACACACACACACACATATAAACACACGGAGCATGCTCACTTTCTCTCTCACACACACGCTCTTCCACTCACACATTCTCACACACATCCTTGGGGCTGACATGCGTGACATCGTCCTGAGGCTGAGGGCGGAGGCTTTTCTAGAAACCAAACATCTCAGCAGAGTGTGTGTGTTTACATGTGCATGGGTGAGAGTATGTGTGTGTGTGAGAGTGCGCGTATGTATGCGTGTGTGTGTGAATTTGTGTATGGGTGTTGGTGTGTGAGAGTGTACGTGTATGGATGTGTTTGTGTGTGTGTGACAAGGTGTGCACATGTGTTTGGGTGTGAGAGTGTGCATATGTATGTGTATGTGTGTGAATGTGTGCAAGTGTGTGTTTCTGTGTGCGTGCGAGACTGTGTGTGAGTGTGAGTGTGAGTGAGTGAGTATCTTCAACTCCTTCCACTCCACAGGTCAGGGCCTCCCTCTATCCACCCCTCCCTTTATCCATCTCTATCTCCTCCGTGCATTGCTTCTTTTATCCCTCCATGCCTGCCTGCCTGCCTCCCTCCCTCTCTCCATGCCACTAACTCTGAAAGTCAGAGTTCAAAGTCAGTCATTTGGTTGAGTTTGTCTAAGTTAGTTAAGTGAATCTGTCAAATGAGATGATGCAATACAGGACTCCCTAGGGGCCTGATAGAGCAGAGAAGAGACACACACACACACACACATACACACACACACACAACACACACAAACACTACACACACTACACACACACATAGACACACACATACACACATACGCACACACATACACACACATACACACACACGTACACACACACACGCCCACAAAATACTGACAAAGACCACCCCACGTGTCAGTGACATTTTTTGCATTTCAAATGACTGCAAATAAGACTTAGAACACCAATGAAGTGCAGGGGATTATGGGAATGAGGAAGTGATCATGTTGATTAGGAAACATGTTCTTCAAAGTTTACTGTAACTGGTTACTCTAAGAGTCATCAACATATGGCATGGCGCCACATGGAACACACTCACACACACACCAGCTCTTGATGTGTGATTACTGTCTGAGAAATTTAAGATGTGCATTACTTGATAAAGAAATTATCCTAACATCTGTGTTTATCTAGATTTACATCACATTGGCTTTATTTATGAGACATTTTCCATCAGATAATAGACAAAGTACAGCAGAAAATCAAATGCGAAGAAACCATTGGTTTTCACCATGCACACCATGCACAGTGTAAAGCAGCATGGAACAGTGTAAAGGTAAATCTCCAAGAGGAATGACCACTTTTTCACAATTGCTAAAACACTAAACCACATTCTCTTGACCAAATCATCAGTGGCGTAAACCCATTTGTCGAATCAGTCACTCTTTTGGCAAAACTCTGAACACATTCTCATTCACAATGGGAAACACAGGCGGCAAACAGTAAACCCAACTGCAAGACAGTTGTCAGCTTCAAAACACAATAACTACAAATTGTTTCACCCTTGTTGGTAAGATGTGATCCTCTGGCCGGTCCCAGCACAGACACGACGCTGAGGCAGAATACCGTCAATCTCACGTTGACTTTGCAGATGTGCAACATTTGAGTTTACTGTGAAAGGCTTTTCATTTAGAGTTTCTTTGTTCTTTGGGCTTTTGCAGTTGGACTACTGTATGTTCATGCAAATGCTGAATATAAAGACATACATACTGTGTTACTCAAAGTACTTACAGTATGCAATGTATTCACAGTATTACAGTAAGTTGTTATAGTCATACTTTCTTTCTTGCAAAATGCCTTTTCTGCAGTACGTACAATGAACTTATTTTTCGGTAGCTACATGACCTGGATACTGTGTTCTCCATTTGCTGGTGTTGTGTCTGATGATTGCAGTGTTTAAATATTGATTTGTTGTGTTTATGATCTGAAAGCATTGTTTGATTTTGAGCACAGGTTACATGCAAATGGTTTGGGGGCGAGTGTTTGATTTTGCCAGAAGATTCAGAGTCGTTTCGTAAATGGAGTTGGGAAGATTTGATGTTTGTGTGTGTGTGTGTTGCCAGTTTGGGGAAAATGGGTGACGAGTTTCAATAAATGTGTTTCAGCAATTGTGAAAAGCTGTAATGATTACTGATAGAGCTCACTGCAGCGCTCTTCCAACTTCTACACCAACATGAAGGGAGAGAGAGAGAGAGAGAGAGAGAGAGAGAGAGAGAGAGAGAGAGAGAGAGAGAGAGAGGGAGGGAGAGAGAGAGAGAGGGAGAGAGAGAGCAAAAGAGAGAGAGGACCCCTCAGGACTTCATCCATTTCCAGGAGATCGATACCTGATCTCTTTATCTCTCTTTTCTATAATTCCCTCATCCACTCCCATGGTCTCTGATTCCTCTGTTAGTCTGAGTGGTACAACATCAATGACACACCTGCTCACCTCAGAGAGATGGCAGCGGATGGAGATGGATAGAAAGACAGACAGACTTAGAAAGAAAGGGACACAGAAGGTAGGTGTAAAGCAGATTTTCTGTGTACATGTACAGCATGAATCTCTGTAAGGTCAAGAGGTCATACAGCGAGGCCCCCTCTGAACAGAATATAGCACACAGCCCAGACAGCGGGGAGACAGTAAGGACAATCAGTAATGTACAACTAAGGCTTATGTGATTAACGACCACTTCACCTGCTGAACGTTCTAGTATGTCAGTGCACTGACCACTGAAGACCCGTTAAGGAAGCAATTCTGTGCATTCTATATCTGTACTGTCCAACTCATGTATTTAAGCATGGCTGAGAGACAGAGTTTTCACTCGTGCCATCAGTATTTGCCTTGAACTGATTAATCCTGGCTCGACTAATAAACCAAAGTGAACTCATTTCCGTTGTTGTGACTCCTTCCGGCCTACCTTCTCCCGAATAATCATCACATCAGTAGGAAAGGAGAGAAAGAGAGAGGACAGTGAGAGGAGAGAGAGAAGAGGAGAAATCGGTGAGAGAGAGGAAAGAGGGAGTAGAGAGAGCAGGAGATTGAGAAGATGAGAGAGAGCCAGTGACCAGTCCTATCATGGACAGAGTGCAAGATAACAAAGCACACACACACACACATGCCCACGGGAGGAAGATCCAACAAGGTTTAGTTGTACTAATTACTTACAACAACACAGTCACACAGGAAGCCCTTCTGTCTTCAGCAGAGGACTTGTGCTTAGGTAATTCTCTTTTGGAATTAATGAGCTTCCGAACACTCTACTGGATGAGTGTGTCTCTCACGGTGTGTGCGTGTGTGTGTGTGTGTGTGTGTGTGTGTGTGTGTGTGTGTGTGTGTGACGAAAAGAGAGAGAGAGAGACTCAGGTCTTTGATCTATTCTTTGTCTGCTGGGCCTGTATGTCTAAGAAACCAGACACACTCCTCTCTTCTCCTCTCTGGCCTCTTTTCTCCTCCTGTCTTCTCCTCTCCTCTCTGGCCCTTCTCCTCCTCTCTTGTCTTCTCTTTTCCTTTCCTCTCCTCTCTTCTCTTGTCTTCTCTTCCTTCTCTCTCCTCCTCTCCTCTCTTCAGACTGCCCCCTGCTGGTAACATCGAACCATTCAACAAATCAGTCTCGTTAACTCCTTTTCTTCTGGCCATGTAACTCTGAGAGAGGTGGCACCAGGTCACAGCTGCCTGGCACACACACACACGCACACACAAAGAGCTGGCACACCACATAGACAGAAAATATACTCCCAGGTTCCAAGTAAATAAACAGCCTCAGGTCCTGGACTCAACCAACTCTGTCTTCTGTCCATCCGTTTATCCCTCCCTCCCTCCCTTGATCACTTCATCCTTCCATCTCTCTCTCCCTCCATCCCTTCTGTACATAGAAAAAATCTATTTAGCAGTTTCTTTCATCCAAAACGATGTACAAATTGTGTATTTAGAAAAGACATCAGAAGATCAGCAGTGCATAATTGAGTGGTTTGAGTCAAGGAAAGCCACAAAATACCAAGCACAGTGCAATGTTCCATCTCTCCATCCTTCCATCTGTCCCTCCATCTCTCAATCCCTCCGTCTCTCCAGTCCTCAATCCCACCATCATCCCTCCTTCTCTCCCTCCATGCCTCCATCCTGGACTCTGCTGTCTGTCTCCCACTGTTGCGTGTTTGCGTGTCTGTTTCAACATGTGTGTGCTGTCACTGCAAATGGGACAACCAAGAGCCACATTGCATATCTACCAGAGAAGGACATTTCAAACACACGTACTCACACACATACACGCACTAACACAGACACACACACGCACACAAAGCTGTGAGTAACTGCCCTTAAACTGAGGTAAATAATATCTCTTTGTTTCTGTATTGAGAAAGATAATAAGATTGTGTCTCAGGATGAACAGCGATCCTGTCCTCCCTCTGATCTGTCCATCCAGTATGCTGTTATTGATCACTCCCCCCCCCCATAAAGCACCCCCCCCCTGGCCCGCTGCCACCTGGGAGAGGGGGGCAGTTAGCAGCTGTATTTATAGGGGGCGAGATGACAGCACAACTGCTGTTAACCAGCTGTCTCTGTTATCAGCCTCAGAGAGGCTGGTGGGCTGCTTGACTGGCTGGTTGGTTGGTTAACTGGCTGGCTGGCTAGTTGGGTGGCTGGTTGGGTGGCTGGCTGGTTGGTTGACTGGCTTGCTGGTTGACTAGCTTGCTGGCTTGCTGGCTGTTTAACTGGCTGGCTGGTTCAGCATGCTGGCTTGCTGGCTTGTTCAGCATGTTTACAGGCTGGCTAGTTGGCTGACTGGCTGGCTGGTTGGTTCAGCATGTTGCCTGGCTACAGCAGTTCTGACCTGTCTGACTTGTTGATTTAGGACAGCTTTAGATAAGTACAGACATGTATAGAATGAGCGTGTGTTAGCTTGCTGAGTTTGATTGCTTAAAACTCAACGAGAGTATACAATTGTTTTATGTAATGTAACCATCACCATGTTGTAGAGAAATAATCATCTGTGTGTGTCTGTTTGTGTTGCACATGTACATTACAGAACAATCTGGCATTTTCTTTTGCACCATGTCATCTTGTTGAATCTCAAGTGACCTTTAAAGAACCTAATTTTCCAATGTCTTGTTCAAACCTATTCACACTTACTTAATAATTATTGAAATACATTTACTTGTCACATTGTCAGTTGGTGAATGTTTTAATTTAGATAATTCAAATCAATTTATACATAGAGGAGAATAAAATAAAACTAACTAATTTTAACATTTCACCAGTTACTTTCACATGGAGATAGATCCATGGATGGTGTTGAGAAGATCTCCGTTCCTGGTCTGGTGGTCTTCTTCTATGGTGTCTAGATCTCTGTCCTGGTCTGGTGGTCTTCTTCTATGGTGTCTAGATCTCCGTCCTGGTCTGGTGGTCTTCTTCTATGGTGTCTAGATCTCTGTCCTGGTCTGGTGGTCTTCTTTCTATGGTGTGTAGATCTCTGTTCCTGGGCTGGTGGTCTTCTTCTATGGTATCTAGATCTCTGTCCTGGTCTGGTGGTCTTCTTCTATGGTGTCTAGATCTCTGTCCTGGTCTGGTGGTCTTCTTTCTATGGTGTGTAGATCTCTGTTCCTGGGCTGGTGGTCTTCTTCTATGGTATCTAGATCTATGTCCTGGTCTGGTGGTCTTTTTCTATGGTGTCTAGATCTCTGATCCTGGTCTGCTTTTCTCTGGTTGTAAATAGTTAACTCCCCCAATGGAGTACAACAAGAGACAGAATTTTACATTTAAATTATCAATGAAGCTTCTCCAGATAAAAAAGGAGAAATTGGAGCGTGAGAGAGAAAGAGAGAAGGTGCTGCCAGAAACTTTGACTGGAATAATGAAATTGTGTTCTGGAAATGAATTATTGAAAGTGGAAGATCTTGTCAAAAAACTCATTTTACCCAGAATTTTGAGGAAACAAACAGGTGATCAAATACCTGTCTATCACTGGTCTATCTCTCTAAGACTTTTCTAAGACTTGTCTCTCTCCAATACCTGTCTAACACCTGTATCTCTCCTACACCTGTATAACACCTGTATTTCTCTCATACTACTGTCTAACACCTGTATTTCTCTAATACTACTGTCTAACACCTGTATTTCTCTCATACACCTGTCTAACACATGTATCTCTGGAGAGAGAGAGAGAGAGAGAGAGACAGAGAGAGACAGAGAGAGAGAGAGAGACAGAGAGAGAGAGAGAGAGAGAGAGAGAGAGGGGAAGGAAAGAGAGGGATGGAGGGTAGAGAGAGAGGGAGAGAAGGAAAGAGAGAGAAGAAAGGAAAGAGAGGAAGGGTAGAGAGAGAGAGAGAGAGAGAGAGAGAGAGAGAGAGAGAGAGAGAGAGAGAGAGGAAGGAAGGAAGGAAGGAAGGAAGGAAGGAAGGAAGGAAGGAAGGAAGGAAGGAAGGAAGGAAGGAAGGAAGGAAGGAAGGAAGGAAGAAAGGAAGGAAGGAAGGAAGGAGAGGGAGGTTAGAGAGAGAGGGAGATAAGGAAGGAGAGGCCCAGCTCTCCTCCATCTCCAACTATTTAGTGTTTTCTCATTCCAGCTGCATCTGCTGGACTTATGATTATTGCTGAATCAGCAATTGAAGCCAAGAGGGGCTGAGCGTATGTGTGTCTGTGTGTGCGTAGGTATGCATGTGTGTAAGTGTGTGTGCGTGCGTGTGTCTGTGGTTCATCTTTTATCAACACTACACATCCACCTCCCTTCCTCTCTCTCTCATTACCCAATCCCTCCATCCATCTCATTCCTTTAGACCTCCATCATTCCATCTCTCCATCCCTCTACATTTTTCATAGATCTCCAAAGTACAGACTGTAAGCTTTGAATGTACTCCAAGAAGTTTATTCGATTTTTGCGGCTTTTAATAATCTGATTAGTGTAATTACAGTCCGCCATAGTGGCAACCATACAGTCAACATACTACCAAGAGTCTTTGAGGTAGGTGGCTTGACCGAAACTAAGTGACAAATTGCTAACAAAACAAAGATGCTAATCAAGCTCAATCCCCATCATGCCCCCAAAAGTAGACTAGAAAACATGCTTTAAGGAGTTTCCTTTGCTGACAATCTATGAGTATTCGGTGATCCTTAAAACGTTGTTTGTTATATTGAGTGATTTCTTCAACACTTTCGTAATATGAAAACAGGAAAGTGGTTAAAAATATAATGTTTTTGCATCCTAGCGCAGATTTTGAGATATGGGGATCTTTTTTCCAGCCAGTCATCATCCCTACATCCATTTCTCATTACCCCCTCCCTGGCTTCATAGTCAGTGGTATGGGTAGGAGGATGTCAAGGTTTCCGACGAAACAAGAGGGAGAAAAAAGAGAGAGCGAGAAAGAGAAGGAGAGGAGAGAGGGAAGGATTGAGGATGTGACTTCTACATAAATGTGTTACTCATCCATCAAAGGGGCTCACCTCTCTTTCAGATTCTTCTCCCCACTTCTCTCGCTCTCCTCTCCCCTTCCCCCCTCTCCCTGCCCCTCCTCTCCCATCCTCTCCCATCCTCTCCCCTTCCCCCCTCTCCCTGCCCCTCCTCTCCCATCCTCTCCCATCCTCTCCCCTTCCCCCTCTCCCCTGCCCCTCCTCTCCCATCCTCTCCCATCCTCTCCCCTTCCCCCCTCTCCCTGCCCCTCCTCTCCCATCCTCTCCCATCCTCTCCCCTTCCCCTCTCTCCCTGCCCCTCCTCTCCCATCCTCTCCTCTTCTGCCCTCCCCTCTTCCATCCCCTCCTCGTCTACCTCCTCAAAACTTTTGGGGGAGGGGACCCCGGGGGGGGGGGGGGGGAGGGGGGGCTGTATGTTTAGATAACACATGTACAGAGATTACTGATGTTGATACACTGGAATGGGGCAAATTGCGTGCATACACACCAAAAACACACACGTGCTCACACACACACACACACAGTCTCACACACCAGAGCAGGGTTTATGATGAGTGATGAGGAGAGAGCAGACCAGAGTTACTTCATATAATATTACAGCCCTACGAAATACTACGCCTCTCCCCCTCTCCCCCCGTAGGCCCTCTGCCCCCCCCCCCAACCCTCTCTAAACCAGACACACAGAATCCCACTGAGTGCCCCCAGACACACTGAAAAACTCATAATTCTTTTTTTTGGAAGATTTTCACCCCCCCCCCCCCCCCAAAAAAAAAAGAATTCAATTTAGAGCTTTGATTGGCAGGGCTGCCTCTAGGAGGGAGAGACAGAGGGGAGAGGGAGGGAGGGAGGGAGGGAGGGAGGGAGGGAGGGAGGGAGGGAGGGAGGGAGGGAGGGAGGGAGGGAGGGAGGGAGGGAGGGAGGGAGGGAGGGAGGGAGGGAGGGAGGGAGGGAGGGAGGGAGGGAGGGAGGGAGGGAGGGAGGGAGGGATAGGAGAAGGTAGAGGACGGAGGGATAGGAGAAGGTAGAGGAGAAAGGGAGGGACAAAGGAGAGAGGGAAGGAGAGAAGGGAGAGGAGAAAGGGAGGGATGAGCGAGAGGGATGTAGAGAAAAGAGAAAAAGAAGGAAAGGAGAGAGGAAAGGATGGATGGAGGGAGAGGAGAGGAGGGAGAGGAGAGAGGGAGGGAGAGATGAGGGAGAAGAGGAGGGATGGAGGGAGGGGTGGAGAGGAAGACAGGGAGGTATTGTGCTCAAGGCAGCAGCAGTTCTATGTTTGCTTTGGTTTCCAGGGCAACAGCGGAGAGCTCAGAGATAACTTAAACAGATGTGAGGCGAGCGAGGGAGAAAGGGAGGGAGGGAGCGAGGGAACAAGAGAATAAACGTCTGGAGAGAAGATTAATCTGCTCTGTCTGAGGACTCTCTCTCCATCTCTCTCTCTCTCTCTCTCTCTCTCTCAGTCTCTCTCTCTTTTTTTCTCAGGGTGGTTCTACTCTTACAGCAGAGACCCCCAAGAGAGAGGGAGGAGAGAGAGCGGAGGAATGAGAGACAGGACAGGAATCGGGGGGAATAGAGAGATCTTTGAACGAGATACAGGGTTGTTGAGGAAAAGTGAAAGTAAGTCAAGAGAGAGTGATAGAGAGAGAGAGAGAGAGAGACAGAGACAGAGACAGAGACAGAGACAGAGAGAGAGAGAGAGAGAGAGAGAGAGAGAGAGAGAGACAGACAGACAGACAGACAGCTAGCTAGCATCACCAGCAGGGATCAGCCCTGGGTTCCTCTCACCAGCCCAAAGTGGCCCCGCTCTGAGCTCGACTCTGAGAGGAGAGACTAATTAAAGAGATAACGTTGCCTTTGTAGCTGCGCTGTTTCTCCATGAACATAGATGAAACGATGAGGGGAATGAAGCTTTTCCATCCAGCTGTAATTAAAAGATTAACAGAGTCATTAGACTCTCAGAACAGGTGATGCTTCTTACAGGCACAACCACACCAGTGATCCCTCACACGCACAAACTTACACACACACACTTTTACACACACCACAAATAGACAGAAGTGAAATGTAGAAACATGACGTCTGTATTAAGACATTGAAGTGTGTGTGTGTGACTGTGTGTGTGACTGTGTGTGTGTCCCTAAGGCTATTTCAGGTCTGTGGTCTGGCACCTCCCTGTAAAACCTGCCCAGTCCTCCATCCCTCCATCATTCCCTCCATCTATCGCTCCATCCCTCCTTCCCTCCATCTAGCCCTCCAGTCCACCAACCAGTCCCCCAGTTACTCCCAGTCCCAGAGGAAGAGGAGAAGAGAGGAGAGGAGGGGAGGGCAGGAGGGACGGAGAGGAGTGGAGAGGAGGAGGAGCGTAGAGGAGGAGGAGGAGCGTAGAGGAGGAGGAGGAGCGTAGAGGAGGAGGAGGAGGGTAGAGGAGGAGGGTAGAGGAGGAGGGTAGAGGAGGAGGGTAGAGGAGGAGGGTAGAGGAGGAGTAGGAGGGTAGAGGAGGAGGGTAGAGGAGGAGGAGGAGGGTAGAGGAGGAGGAGGAGAGTAGAGGAGGAGGAGGAGGGTAGAGGAGGAGGGTAGAGGAGGAGTAGGAGGGTAGAGGAGGAGGGTAGAGGAGGAGGAGGAGGGTAGAGGAGGAGGAGGAGAGTAGAGGAGGAGGAGGAGGGTAGAGGAGGAGGGTAGAGGAGGAGGAGGAGGGTAGAGGAGGAGGAGGAGAGTAGAGGAGGAGGAGGAGGGTAGAGAGCTCCAGGCATTCCACAAGGTCCACATCAGCGCTCTGATAGCAAGAAAAACAAACAGAAGAGAGGAAACCCTGTCTAGACTTCTGCTACAAACACACAGTTACAGACACACACACATACACATACACACACACACACTTACAGACACACACACATACACACATACACACACACATACACTTGCAGACACACTTGCACACTCATACTGAGTGACACACACGGAGAGACATAACCCACACTCACACATACACACACATAGCGCAGCATGCAGACAAGCGCACACACACAAGCGCACGCACACATATATACTGCACACCCAACACACGCCAACCTGCTACTTACAGGAGAGGAGGGGACTGGCAAGCACAGCCATGAGAGGGAGGGAGGGAGGGAGGGAGGGAGGGAGGGAGGGAGGGAGGGAGGGAGGGAGGGAGGGAGGGAGGGAGGGAGGGAGGGAGGGAGGGAGGGAGGGAGGGAGGGAGGGAGGGAGGGAGGGAGGGAGGGAGGGAGGGAGGGAAGGAAGGAGAGAAGGAGAGAAGGAGAGGGGGAGAGAGAGAGGAGAGAGAGAGAGGGGGGAGAGAAGGAGAGAAAGGAAAAAGAGTAGATGTTTAGGGTTAGAGCAGAGGGGCACACATACTATACAGTTTTATATAGTAGCACTACAGTATGGTACACATTTTAGCACAGTGTAGTAAAATATAGTGTGTGTGTGTGTGTGTGGAGAGAAGTGGTCAACAGTCAAGGAGTCATGGTGCCATCTAGTGGATGATAGTGAATGTATCACTAACTCTCACACTCCTGTTTGGCCTGAAATGTCGTCTTGTCAATACATCATCCTACATCATACCTCTGCCTCCTCTCTTTTTCATTTCTCTCTCTGCGTCCTTGTTCTCCTCCTCTCTCTCTCCCTCCCTCCTCTCCATCCTCTCTCTCATCCTCTCCCTCCTCCTCTCATCGCCCCTCTCTCCCTCCTCACCTCCCTCCCTCGGTCTCTCTTGGGAAACAGCAAAGGCACAGAGAGGAGAGGCGTGACATGCTGGACACAGATACGTTTATCAGTTGACACACACACCATACACACTCACACATACACGCACACGCACACATACACCCACACAAACGCACACAAATACATCCCACACTCACACAAGCACACACCACAGATGTTGCGGTCCTTAATCTAAACGGAGCACACGGAGCACTTGAAAGCAGGACCAGAGAACTATTAAGTAGCCTAGGCGTAAGATGTAAGAGATCTGGGTGCGCGTGTGTGGTCGTTATTGATCTGTTGAAGTGTGCGGGGATGTGTGTAGCATGTCTGTGGGCGTGACCTTACACACACCTGGGGAGATAGGGAAGACAGGAACAAATAGCTCAATAAAGGACGAGATGAGTTCGGCCTTGTTGTCAACTCAATTGTGAAAACAAGCAGCACTTTCTGTCCTCTACTCTGCTCTACTCTCCTCTAATCTCCTCCACAGTATTCTACTCGAGTCTACATTCATCTGCTGTACTGTACTGTACCCTGCTCGACATTAACCACCAGCTCCATCCCCTGCCCACAATGCAACAGAGTCTGAGGAGCCTCCGCGACCACCTGCAGCCCCGCAGGTCGACACGACAGACAGGCCAGTCACACTCGCCTCCCCTGACGGAGGACCGTGACCACGGCCCCATTCCCATCTCCTCCACAGTGTTTCTGCTCCAGCCTCCAGTGCTCGGCTCCACTGCGGCCTCCTCCTGATTCAAATCCAAACCCTGTTTCTCCTCTCCTCCGCGGTCGCACAGCGCCACCCGCAGGTGGAGGGGGCACATGCCGCAGTGTCCAGAGGATCGGGCGGAGGGAGACAGGTGTGAAGATGTGACGCCCACTTCGATTGCAGTGAGTTTATGCATGTGATTTACTGAACAGTTCTTGTCGTTACAGGTAGGTGCAGGTGCTGTGTAGGCAGGGAGGGGGAGGCAGGGAGGGGGGGAGGGAGGCAGAGAGGGAGGGCAAGGGGGAGGGGAGACAAGGAGAGAAGACCTAAAGGGCAGGGCTAGCTGCCCTAACAATTTGTCACACTCGGATGAGCCTCGTTAAACTATTATTAAGACTCGTTAAGAGGTTATTAAGACTCGTCAAGAGATAATTAAGACTCGTTAAGAGATTATTAAGACTCGTTATGAGATTATTAGGAAATATGTCTGTGTCTGTGATAGTGTGGGCCTGAATGTTTGAGTGGATGTGTATTTCTGTGTGTCAGTATGAGTTTGTGAGTCTGTGTGTTTGTGTTGTTGTGACTGTGTGTGCACCTGTGTGTGTTTGTGTGCGTGTTTGCATGTGCGTGTGTGTGTCTACTCTGCTCTGCTCTGCCCTGCTCTAATGTGCTCACACAACATGCTATGCTCAGTATACACAGTGAGTGGTAAACCTAATATACCAAATAATATGAAATATCCCCTCTATTTAGTGTAGCACAACCCCCATGAGGCATAAACACACACACACACACTAACCCAATCACCATCACAGTGAATCTAAAGGTCCTCTAATTAGGTCAAGAAAATCATGCACAGATGACCTTTGTAACTCCTTTCCCTTACACTCTACACAGACACACACACACACAAAATGTGTGTACATACTTCACACAATAAATTAGATAAAACTTGTGTGTGTGTCTGTGTGTAAGTGAGTGAGAGAGCGAGCAAGAGATCGGGGGGGAGAAATAGAGGAAAAAGAGAGAGAGAGAGGGAGAGCGAGGGAAAGAGAGAGAGAGAGAGAGAGAGAGAGAGAGAGAGAGAGAGAGAGAGAGAGAGAGGCAAAACGAGAAGGAAATGGAGACATTCTCGTTTGTCCATACACCATTTGTGCTACAGTTGTATTGTTCACAATTGTCTGGTTCTTTTATGGTTCTGTACACGGTATAGCAATTACCTTCTAATTTATCCATTCGCCATAAGGGCTTTGGAAAGGGAAAGCTGCCAGTGAGCATACACCCAACACGTAGCTAACCTTTCTTATACACCCCAGGTTATCATTTGGATCGTAACAATTGGTATTTCATTGCTGGTACAGGCATTATTGTCAGTGCGATACATGGTGGGCCACCCTCTTGTTTCCTGTCTAAGACTCTCTTCACATCGTTGCAGAAGGACGAAAGAGTAGCCAAACAGCTCGAGGACATCCCAGATGTTGATCTGTGTGTAAAGCTGAATCAGGATTATTGGAAATGTTCTTTCATTGGATTATCATCCATGATTGTCTTCAAATTACCATTCCAATATGTTATATTTGTCTCTACAATATGTTACATATAATAATAAATAATAATAATACATTATTGAATGGATGATGTAAGGAATGAATCAGTGTCCAGGTTGCGGTGATCACTGGAAATTTGATTATGCCACAGGCAGGCTATCTGATGGAAGCAGTTTGAGGAATCTCCCCGCTTTGAATGACAAGAATCAGATACTTGAGGACATGCTAATGTTCCGAGCAGTTCACGGTAGTTCAAAGGTACATTTGCTAAGTGTACTATTATGATGCAGAGGAATGGTCAAGACCATTTCTGTGCTTGACCTTCCTCAATCACTGCTTGGCAGCAAGGCTGCAAACATCCTGAAAGAAACCAGTGATTGCAGCAGCTGCTCAAGTCTGGGAATGAGAGTACTGTCTACACATGCCTGCACTGTGGATTGTAAACTTGGAATGAAACTCACCAATAAGCCTCTCAACCGAGCATTAGGTGCATAATGAAATTGTGTGTTTCTGGATGGATTTTCGGATTCCTTTGGCATGTCTCATGAGTAGAAGCGTGATGGTTCGTTTCTTTCAAAAAATCTTTCGATTCAGAGAGGGATTAAAAAAAAGTCGGCGATCATCCAACAGCTTTTCGCTTCATCCTCTGTCACAATCATCAACAAGTCATCTCACAGAAAACACCACGGATGAGGTGTTTCCAAAATGATCAGAACCAGAAATCAGCAAGAAATCGAACGAGAACGAGGCTGCGACCTTCTGGACGGACTTCTGACAGGACGCAGAAGGTGGGCATAGCGTTCTGTTTAACGTGATTTGAAGCCACTGGATGTGGTGGACACGGACTGTGGGCTTTCTTGCTCATATTTCATTTCTCTGTTAACTCACCATGATGTGTACATATGTTTTCTATTTATTGCCAGTCACTGTTTCTTGTTTGAATGATATGCAATTACTTAAAGCCTTTTCTACTCTTTTATGCCTGTCATTAGAGTAGTAGCCATTGATGTAGCCTGCATGTGGTGCTGATTTTTTTTCAGAATCTAACTGAGGGAACGGAGACCACAACACTGCAGAATGTGCTAGCATTTGCGATAGGGAGTATTGGGCAGTATTCTTCTTGATTTGACCTGGTTTTTGTGGATGGAACACCCCCAAAGGTCGGCAAGTACCTGAAATCTTCATCTTCTTCCACTGCTGGTGCTATCTCGGCATGGTGATTTTCCCCCCAAAATTCCCATGGAGGTCACATACTGCTGTTGCATGTCTGGCCTCCTATTTAGGCTTTGTTGGAGCGATGCAAAACGTTTGACTGCTTGCTCTCGGTTGTTAGGCAAGCATTTCTGGAGACTTCTCTGTCCATCATCTTCACAAAGACCTCGTCTTCAACTGAAGGTAACAGATTGTTGTCATGTTCGGTGTGTCCGAACACGTTTTGTCCCAACATCTCTTTCCACTGCCTAACTGGATTTGATACACCTGTCTCCCTCTCCCTCTCCCTCTCCCTCTCCCTCTCTCTCTCTCTCCCTCTCCCTCTCCCTCTCCCTCTCCCTCTCTCTCTCTCCCTCTCTCTCTCTCTCTCTCTCTCTCTCTCTCTCTCCTCCCCGCCATGCTGAATCTTTTCTTTGATATGTTTGATACGTACGTTAAGCTTGTGCTGGGTCAGAGGAGTGAGGGCCGGCCATTATCGAGCACAGTTGTTCTAAAGGTGTTGACTGTTGGCTTGTGCGCATCTCCCAAGCAGACTTCTCCAACTGACAGCCAGCCTTGGTCTAGGCTTTGGGCCAAGGGGATGTTGAGAAGGTTGTTGCCTTGTTCCCGTACCTTGTGCACTCTGATGTGTCTCTGCAGAGCAGCACAAGGATGTCGGCAGGAAGCTCAACCTCTGAGAGGTGCTCTGCTAACTTGACGAGACATGGATTATGTAGTCCCGCATTCGGCGTTGGCATCTTGTACTGACTGTTCGGTGGAACGGTGCACGCGATGAGTAACGGGAGGAGGGTCGTGACCTTTCCGTTGAGTGACTTGACCACAAAGTCTTCAGCTTTTCGGACGGATGTTTATGTTGTACCTGGACACGTTCTCAGATGCTATGAGTATGGTTCACCCTTGACGTTGAACAGATTGAACAAACTAGAAACGGGTGTGTATTTGTGTCTGTGTCGTATCAGCTACTGGATGCCTAAATTCAGATCAATAAAGTACGTATCTATGTACAGTACCAGTCAAAAGTTTGGACACATTTTGCTGCCGACCAGTTGCTTTGGTCATCAAGGCCAGAGGCCTTAATAGCTTTGTCCGCTTCACCTTTGCGGTATATTTTCGCAAGGCAAATCTTAGAACAGGATGGGTTGATTTGTCATGTCCTGTGCCACAAACTGCAGTGCAGCTCCAGTTGTAGACTGCTTCAATGTCATAGCTTTCTTCCCCTTTCCCTGCCGTTGTGAGGTGAAGTTGAAGGAGCTTTGGCTTAAGGGGCAGGGCCCCGGGATGCAGAGTGGAGTCGTGATAAGTGCAAATATACCGCAACGGTGCACTCTGTACACTTCACTTCAGTTGCACAATCCTTAGCTTAGTGAGTGGTTGAGCTGCAATTTTTAAAGCAGAGTTCCTTCTTTGTTTGAGAAAGGCCTTTCTGTCCTCTAGATACTTGGCTCTGAGAGCTCTGCATCGCTCGAGGGGACGTGGCTGGCTATGTATTGGACATCTAGTTCCCTCAGCTTTGAGTGTTCCTTTCCTGAAACCCTTGGGAAATCGTCAAGTCATTGGAAGAGTTTTCTAGTATTTCAGGTGCCACATAGCGATCCTGGAGACGTTCCCAGGCCCTTTTGGAGTGCTTTGACTGGATTTTCGACGTGCACTGACCACTGACTTGATCAATTCCATTTCCTTTCCGAAGCCCAGCTTTTGAGTAGGCAATGACTGCCAAGCACGATCGTTTTCAGGCTTATCATCAAATTGCTATAAACTCCAGCTCACGAAGTTGAGACGAGCTAAGTACTGCTCCATATGTCTGATTGAGGGTGCACCATGGTTGGCTGCCGACCTCGGGAATAGAAGGATTGTGCAGACTTGTTTAAGTCGATGTGACTCATTTTCAAATTACTCAAGATTGGTCACATTCTCTGTGTGGCCTGACTTTCAACTTTTATTGACTGTGGTACATACACATAGTGAAAGTTGTCTGATGTTTGATATTAGGTTCTCATTAGAGAGTTGGGTTTATTGACGTGATGGGACACACAGAGGTTGTCGATGGTGAAACAAAGTACGGCAATCGATACGAAAAAGTGAGGCGAAGCCTTGCCAACTAAACCCAAGATCCAAACATATATTAATCTCTTCCGCTGTCAAATTGTAGCATGGGCCACCTGGTGTTCTCGTTAGTTGTAAGTGCGATGACGGTTGTAGTACTTTCTGTCTTTGGCCTTCAAACTGTCACAGAATAACAAGTAGGTGCTGACATAAGGACTCCAGTAAAACTGTACACCCTCTCTCCTCCAAGCCTCCGCTTCGCCTACAATATTTGTGACAGGAAGAACAGTTTGTGCATGGGCCATGCGGCAGTCACAATACCTAGCGGTTCGGTGTACCTGTATTCCTTCGAGACAACGCAGGACGTACAAATATCGACAACGCTGCCAGGGTTTGCAGTAATAATTAAGGGTTGGTGGCAGGTTGTAAAAAAGATTCAAAGTTACAATTAATGCACAAATCACAAGTGTTGAGTGTATAGGCGTTTTGAGCTGTGAAGTAATGACTGTGCGTGAGTGTTTCAGAGGTGTGTGTGGGTTTAACCCTTGTGTTCTCTTCGGGGCATTCTGACCCATCAGTCATTGTGACCTACCGTTGTTTGCAACAACTTTACCGCATACAAAAACAAAGTGAAGCATTTTCTTTTAACCAGACCCCCCACATTGCGAAGGTTAAAAGAAAATTATCTGTATTTGCTTTTGTATTGGGTAAAATTGGGTAAACACAACAATGGTTCGTTATGAACCTTTTGGTCACGTGACCCGAAGGCAGCACAAGGGTTAAGTGTTTCAGTGGTGTGGACCAACAGATTTTCCAAGTGTATGTGCCTGTGTGTTTTGTCATTGTCCTAAACAGCCTCTCCTAAATCCGTTGGTCTACACTGCTTCACACAGCTCCCCAGTGCCTCACCATTCCCCATTTTCACTGTCAATACATTGTCAATACATTGCAACTAGCCGCCGCACATTGGAATTCCCCATGTGACTCTGGTAGATCACACACACACGCACGGCTGGTAATGTAGCCCGAGGACAGTATCTGACTGGCTTATTTCCTTTCTTATTCCTGCGCTTGCTAAATTGTCCCTTCTCCTCGTCCTCCCATACTCCCCCCTTCCTCTCCTGTTTCTCTTCCAATATTCTCCTCGTCCTCCCCCATCCACCATCTCCCTCTGGTGACAGCCTAAGGAACAACAGCATCAGAAGATCACCATGGAGACAGTCTCAGTTATGTTTCCTTTATTTTAGAGATATAGGAGGGCTCATCAATCATCAAATTTCCATGGTGACAGTTACCAAGGAACTGTCACCCAGTGACCAGCCTCTCTGGATTAGAGGAAGGACGGAAGCAGCAGGTGTTGTTGTGTGCGAGTGTGTGTGATTGTGTGTTGGTGTGCGCAGGTTAGGGGTCAGGGTGTGAGTGTGTGTGAGAGAGAGTGTGTGTGTGTGTGTTAGAGACAAGTTGCAAGGCTACTGTGAAGACAGCATTGGGGAGGAAAAAGCTCCTTACAAACACACAGTTGCTATCCTTGATAACATGAGCTTCCACAGATACAATGAGACTTCTGCAGTGACGAGAGCAACATGTGGACCACAACAGGACTAACCCTGACCCCTAACCTCGATCCTAACAGAGTGAAGTAACACTCCGTTTATGCATCAGTCATTGGTTCAGCTTCCATGTTTCCATGCCAACGGGTAAGATGGGAGGAGTCAGGGGAGAAGAGTGGAGCATTTCCGAGCAACAATGTCTGTGTTGTGATCCAGCTCCTGTCACGGGGTCCTATTCCTACATATCTCCTCTACTCCTGTTTTTTCCTGAAGGAGTCCTTGGTCTCCTCCATCTTGTCATGTAGTCTATCCTTGGTTTCCTCCATCTTGTCATGTAGTCTATCCTTGGTCTCCAGCAGTTTGCCGGTGAACTTATCCTTGGTCTCCTCCATCTTGTCATGAAGTCTCTCCTTGGTCTCCTCCATCTTGTCCTGTAGTCTCTCTTTGGTCTCCTCCATCTTGTCCTGTATGTACTCCTTCACAGGGGGCGGTGTGGATAGGTAGCCGTGCTGGCGCAGGTACTTGACTGACAAGGACGTCCCTCCCAGTGTGACGGTGTAGCGCGCTGGCGTGGCGATCTGGAGACAGTGGATTGGGTTAGAAAAATAACTACCAGTTGGAACTTGCAGGAACCCGCTGGAACCAACTAGTACTAGCAAGCAGGGCTCTTCACTAACGTTTTTCACCATCCCACCAGGACTGACCTGAAATATAACCTAAGTTATCCCAGAAGGCATGTTGACAATCCAAAATGTTAAATCTTATGCATATATTTTCCCAAAGTTCTTAAGTGCAGTGGGCAAACGTGAGTTCAAAAAAATGTTTTTGTTGAATTTACATGATATTCTTTTAGGACATATGACAAAGCTAGACTCACAAAACTAACCAGCACCTTACAATACATCTATGATATGAACCAACATCTTGAGATAGAAGAAATAACCTGAGGCTAAGGGAGACTTTCACAGGTCTAGATGGGTATACACTGGAACTAACATTACTTAGTAATATGTGTGTGTGTGTGTTTGTGTACATGTCCTCAAGCAGGTTTAATAAGAAGCTTGTGTGCTTCATAAAACCTGCAGTCAGTTTCATTTTCATCGCCGTTCCTTCGAACTTTAGCAGTTTTATTGCCTACCCCAAACTCTCATACCAAAATGTATTTACATTCTTCCCAATGTTTTCACTGGCCCCGGGACAAGGGGAGGCCCTTAAGCTTGAGCTATAACCCATTAGAATCATCTAGAACCAGTCAGTAAGCTCACCTTGTACATGGCGTAAGCAGTCAGGGCACAGCCACTCTGGGAGTTTTCCAGAAGCTTCACCAGCCTCTCCGGAAACCCAATGTACTCTAGGTAGGGAACCACGTTCACACCCCTGGACACATATGCACAGGGTGAGAGGGCAAGGGGGTGAGACGGTGATGGCGTGAGGGTGAGGGGGTGACGAGGTGAGAGGATGAGGAGGTAGGAGTGCGGAGGTGAGAGGGTGAGAAGGGTGGAGGTGAGAGAGTGAGATGAGGAGGTGAGATGGGGAGAAGTTGAGCAGGTGAAAGGATGAGGAGGTGAAATAGTAAGGAGGTAAGAGGGTGAGGGGATGAGGAGGTGAGAGGGTGAGGAAGCAGAGGAAGTGGGAGGGTGAGGATGTCACTAATCCATGAAGCAACCAGACAGCTATGTAGGCCAGCAGGTGTGAGTGAGAGAAAATCTAGGACCCAAACAACAGATTAAGACTTCAGAGAAGATCCATTAATAGAGGGCTTTGTTTCACGTCTTGCCAAAAAGTGTGTGTGTGTGTTTCAGGGGCATGTTTCATTATATATGGGACCTGTCTCACACACCTTTTGAAAACGGCAAATCTGTCCCCTCTACTTTTTATTAAGAAATTATATTTAATGCAACTTAATCCTCAGTTGGTAAAGAGGATTCCCATCCACATTTGAAAACAAACATACGCCCCTGATGTGTGTGTGAGACCTTACTTCATTGCTGCATAGTAGAATGTTCCGATCCACACTGATGACGTTAGCAGATGCACCGGCACCATAACTTTCCCGTACTGCTTCAGTGTTCGCTTGAACCGCTGCACTAAGCCCACCGAGTGGTCCTGCAGGGGGTCCGCCTCCTCGGGGCTTGGGACGGCTGCCTGCCCGTCTTCTGGGGCCGTCTTCTTGGGCTCCGCCGACGGCGAAGTCCATGCTGCCGCGGATATCCTCACCCAGCGAGGTTCGCTAAGCGCAAGGTGGGATCCAGTTTGCGGCGCGACGGTAGGAGACTGACGGGCAGCAGAGCCCGAAAGCACAGACCGCATGACGGACACCTTCCGCCACACACCTCGATTAACGAGCCGCTGCATGTTTCGTTTCTTGTCCACCGCTGCCAAGTCCACACTATCTGGTCAGAACCAAACATCTGTAAGAACAGAAAACTTCCTGTCTAAACTATCAGTGGCTGAATATATGATAGGCTAACTCGGCTAGCTTTGAGCCCACGTTTGATCAGACCTCTGCTAGGCTAAGTAGCTATTTAAGAAGCTAATACCAATCACCGCTGGCGGAGTCGCTACACTACACGCAGTTTTAACATTTCCATCACTTTATATGACCTACCTAGTGCCATGCAGAAAGCCATATGGAACATAATGCTAGCTAGCTAACGCTAGTTACTTTAGTGGGCAAGACAAGCTTGTAAATAACTTTTATGATTTGACACTTCAAGAACGCCATCTTCAAAACATTGACATGCAGCTACACAGCCCACGGTACTTACCTGTCAGTGAGACATGGTGTTATGGTCTTTCAGACGAGGGTCATGAACGGTTGCTGGAATTTGGCCATGTCCCTTCTGTCATTCAGAACTTCCTTGCATGGCATGACGCACAAGGTGTTGGCACGGTGCCGTAAGGAACCATGGGAAATGTAGTGATGGTCTTCTTCCTTGGCGGTTGAAACTCGATGTTTGGTGGTACACGTTCCGAAACCTAGCTTCTCGGTTTTTATTCCCCTTTAAACGTTCCTCCGCATTAATGCCCAAGCGAATGAACTAATATCATAATATGACACAATATTTATGTTTGCTGTCACGTTGTAAAGTTCGTTAAGCTGCCTTTTAACAGGTGAGAGTGTGCTCCGGCACGATATGTGGCGCTGTAGTATTGCAACTGTTTGTTGTCTATCATTGCTACAACTCCACAAAAGAAGAAAAATCAGCCGGCCGCTTCCAGTGACAGGCGGAACATATGTTGAACACCACGTAAACGGATGTTTCCACCATTTAACGTAAACGTATGATGCAGTAGCAAGAGGTTGGTGTCGGTAATGTTGTCAGTGTAACAGGACATGAGGAAATTAAAAAAACACAAGTCGAACGCAGATGGCCGGGTGAATGGACACGCTTCAAGACACGGAGGTAGTCATCCCAACGCGGCAGGTTTAGAATAAATCCGGATACACGTAAACTCCTTCAGTCAGTGTGGACAGTTTTTTACATTAAACAGCTAGTTTGATAAGATGAAGCAGCTGGTTTGATAAGATAAAAATAGCCGATTTGAAAGGGGAGCTATTCTGGTGGACAGACAGCTGCTACGTGGATCGGAGTTGAGTCTGTCAAACCTGCGGAGCCTCTGTCTCTTAGGAGCAGATGTTGTGTTCCAGCAGAGTGTGCTGTAGTTTAGATGCACATGGTGTTACCCAGACGCTTTGTTTTTCTTCGGGATGTATATGGTCAATTGCATTGAATAAGTTTGGGCCATGATGAAATCTTCAAGAAATGGAGATGTCACTATGCTCTAGCCTAGGGGTTGTGTGATCTAAGAGTTGAGGGTTTTGGAAGGGGTTGCGTTCTAGAAGGGTTTCTGCGTTTTAGTTGCTGAGGAGTTAAGTGTTCTAGAAGGAATTGTGGGTCCTAGACGCTGAGGGGTTGTGTGTTCCAGACACTGATGATTGATGTGTTTGCAGAGCCGGAGTCGTGGCGGAGACAGAAGCTGTGTGAGATCCAGCAGGCTCTGGACAGCGACCCGGTGGACATTGAGACCCTGAGGACTGCTGCCACCTCCGAGGGAGGTCTCCTAAACAATGACATCAGGAGGAAAGTGTGGCCCAAGCTGCTCAATGTCAATATCTACAGCCTCCCCCCCAAACCTGGTGAGACACACACACGCACACACTTACACTCTCACACACACATCAACACGCTCACTCTCACACTCATACACTGACACATACACACACCCCCAAACTCACATAATGGCTCACACACATACACACACACACACACGCATGATAACCCCTACTATCACCTAACCGTGTGTTAATGTGTCATGTTGCTAATGTTGTTGTGCGGGCTGGGAGGGGATGTGGAATCAAGGACTGTAACATGTTTGTTGATATTGTTGTTGTTGTTGTGCAGGCCGGGAGGTGAGGCGGAACCATAAGGACTACAACCAGGTTGTGATGGACGTGCGCCGCTCGCTCAGACGCTTCCCCAAAGGTCAGGGGTCATGTGCTGTGTTCTCCTCGCACGTTCATCCTTACACGTTCTCCCGCCGTTCCACTATGTT
The DNA here is from genome assembly GCF_054491055.1 of Hypomesus nipponensis. Lineage (NCBI taxonomy): Eukaryota > Metazoa > Chordata > Actinopteri > Osmeriformes > Osmeridae > Hypomesus > Hypomesus nipponensis. Next base: position 4,140,322 of record NC_140364.1, read on the forward strand.
TTCCTTCCCATGTTCGATGGTTTGCTCTACTTGGTTTTTTTTCCGCACGTCCTCCTGTGTTCCGCAGGCATGCGTGCTGAGGAGCGTGCGGTTCTCCAGGAGCAGCTGGTGGACATCATCCTGGACGTTCTCCTCAGAAACCCGCCGCTCCACTACTACCAGGGCTTCCACGACATCGCCGTCACCTTCCTGCTGGTGGTCGGCGAGCGGATGGCCATACCCATGGTGGAGACGCTGTCCAATCACCACCTCCGGTACGACGTCTCCTATTGGCTCATAGAGAACAACAGCATCTGAGCTGAAGGACATAAGCACCCCATTCAGCCCCCCGCTGATCACCCATGTATTTGTCATATAACCCTACGACCTGACCAACCCGTACCTAAGATATCCACATAACTGACCCATACAGAAGATAATGACATAACTAACCCATACCTCAAATATCCACGTGTCTAATCCACACTTCAGATATGCACGTCAGTAACCTCCTCTCCTGTCCGGCCCCCTCTTCTCCTCACCAGGGACTTCATGGATCCTACCATGGACAGCACCAAACACATCCTCAACTGTCTGATGCCTCTCCTGGAGCAGGTGAACCCAGAGCTGCACACCTTCATGACCCGGTACTGGTAACACACACACACACACACACTCTCACACACACACACACACACACATACTCTCTCACAGACAGAGCTGTAACTTTGTTGATAATTTCCTCTCAGCATCGTCATCGGAAGCTTTGTAGTGTCCTGTCATCCCTCGTCCCACCAGCAGAGGGCAGTACAACATTGTCTGTCCTGTAATACAGTATACAAACTGAGTTAGTCAATGACTTCAGACTGTCCAGCAGCCAAAACAGACTATGTTTGTATTTGTTTCATACAGTGATGATGATGATGATGATGGTGGGAATAATAATGATGATGATGAGGATGAAGATGGTATTGATTATGATGGTAATGATGATGGTGGTGATGATGATGATGGTGATGGTGATGGTGATGTGTTGCAGGGCTGAAGTGGGCACCATCTTTGCTCTGAGCTGGCTGATCACATGGTACGGCCACGTCCTATCAGAGTTCAGACACGTGCTGCGTCTCTACGACTTCTTCCTGGCCTCGCACCCTCTCATGGCCATCTACTTTGCTGCCACGGTAATGCCTCTCTTCCTTCTCTCCCCTCTTCCTCGCTACCCCTATCCTCCGCCTCTCTCCTCCTCCTCCTCCTCCTACTCCACTCTTTTTTTTCTCTCCTCTCCCTCTCATCTTTTCATACCTTCTCCTCTCACCTCCTCTTGTCTCCTTCTCATCCCCTCCTCCTCATCCCCTCCTCCTCTTCTCATCCCCTCCTCCTCTTCTCATCCCCTCCTCCTCCTTCCCTCCTCCTCTTCTCATCCCCTCCTTCTCTTCTCCCCTCCTCCTCCCCTCCTCCTCTTCTCTCCTCATCCCCTCCTCCTCCCCTCCTCCTCTTCTCTCCTCATCCCCTCCTCCTCCCCTCCTCCTCTTCTCCTCCAGATTGTGCTCCATCGTCAGGAGGAGGTTCTGCAGTCAGAGTGTGACATGGCGATGGTGCACCATCTCCTGTCCCAGATCCCTCAGGACCTGCCCTACCAGATCCTGATTGGACGAGCTCAGAGCCTGTTCAACCAATACCCTCCCTCCTTACTGGCCCAGCGCGCTGCGCTGCAGTCTCGCAACAGGTGAGAGCCTGAGCATGAGTTAGCCACACCCACCACGATTCTACCCTCTTACCTCACCCACCCTAACCCCCGACTTAACCCCATCCCACATACACCACCCAACCCCACCCACCCACCATAACCCGCAACCTCAACCTTAACCCCACTCACCTTAACCAAACTCTGACCCCACACACCCTGATCCCACCCCATCTTATATTACAGATGGCCAGCAGGGGGGGCTGGGGTGGAGGCAGCAGCAATATGCAGTAGCCAAACACTCTCTCCGCCTGTGTGTGTGTGTGTGTGTGTGTGTGTGTGCGTGTTCAATGCAGTAAAGGCTGTGTGGGCCCCTTGTGCGGGGCAGCTAGCCAGTTAACAGACCCCCAGCCTGGGGGATAAAAGCACAAAGCTGGCTACACACACACACACACACACACACACACGCATACTCACAACACCTCCCCCTCTCCCTCCGGGCCAGCAGATGCTTAGAGGGAGGGGGTGGTGTGTGTGTGTGTGTGAGAGAGATATGTGTGTGTGGTATTAATGTTGGTTGCCCCTTGTTGTCACTGCTGTATTGTTCTGTACAAACACTCTGCATGTTGGCATAGTTAGAGCTCAGTGGTAGATCTGGACTGCAAATCTAGAGGTCATGGGCTCAAATCATTCATTCATTGAGCAGACTTTTTCACAAAGCGAGGGTGCATACAGAAAGTACAGCAGAAGGTCAAGCATCAGAGGTGTGTAGTCCTAACAGTATTACAGTGGTCAGAGCCAAGGAACGGCCTGTATTTACCAGGCACAGTGCAAAGTAACCACGTCTCAGCTCCCAGGCATGGTGCAAAAACAATACGACAGTGCAGTAATAACATGACAGAATGGTCTGCGACAGTATAAAGAGGCCGGATATTTTCACTGTAACACATTAGACAGGATAGTCACCCCAACATAACAGACAGGACAGTTAGCCTGTAACATAGGAGACTTGCCTAAAGGACCAACCCTTATGACCCTCCCCCTCCTCCCCCTAGCATCACCATCGGATCCTACCAGGCGTTCCAGAGGAGCCGGCAGCTCCAGAGACCAGACCGGGTGCTGCGGGGGAGGGGGGGCGGATGTCTGGACGGGGGGCTGCAGGGGGCCAGGGGGCCCGAGGCGGGGGGCAGCCAGCTGGTGGTGAGGATGGCAGTGTGGGGCATCTCTGCCACCCTGGGGGCGGCAGCCTTGGCTGTGGCCCACACCGCCCTGAACTGGTCACCTGACTTCCTCATGCAGCTGTTCTGATGACGCCTCCTGTCCTCTCCTCGTCCTCACCTCACGTCCTTGCCTCCTCTCCCCCTCTCCACCGGGGAGGTAAAGCCTTCCTCATCGTGCTGCTGGGATGAAGATGGACCTGGAGCCAGCCCCGCCCCCCTGACAGAGAGAAGGAAGTACGGAGGGAGGGGGTAGAGAGACAATGAAGACCAGGAAGTTTAGCTTTTGGGCATGATGATCTCCTACGGGCCATTGGCATGGTGAGGACCTACTGGCTGTGGTCAGGCAAAGGACCCGATGCTAGGTTCTGATTGGACAGGCCTCGCTGCTGTGATCCCACTGCCCAATCAGACAGCTTTCATAAGGCCTGCAGCTGTAGTCACTGTTCATTGACACTTCTGGTAGGTCAGGAAGGTCCTCCATTGACGACAGAACCAACAAAGGGTTCTGGAACATAGGGATGATGTTGTAGACCAACACGTGTTCTCTACACAACCATATTGGTGTGGATGGGATTCTTGAAAAAAAATGTGGTGAAAAAAAAAATGTCAGGTCAACAGGGGTGAAGGAGTACAGATAATTTTGTAGTTTACCCGGACAACGTTCAATTTGCAGCTTTTATGTAGAGAAAGATGTGTGTCTCAGGGCATCATAACCAGCCAGGCAGCAAGTTAAGCATAAAAGAACAATCTATATTTCAGTCTCAAACGTTATATCCTAGGGTGTGCGAAGGCTAATGTGAAGCTGCCCGGGCACCGTGCTCAGTAAAACGAGACCCGCAGCTTGCTAGCTCACGTCTCACCGCTTCAGGATCACAATAAGTCTGGAACACGTCGTCAAAATAACACGTCAAGGCCCTTTTGTACTGCAAGTCCTGTGTCTTATACCCTGGGAAGATTCACCGATTTGCATCGGTGCACAGGCACGGAAGTTGGCAATGCGATTGCCCCAATTTTAAAAATTGTGCACCAAATACAATTTGGTCTTCGCTGTAGGTGCCTCATTTCTAATCTTATTTATTTATATTCAATTAGTAGTGGAGGCCCTGTCCCATTTATTTAGAAAGGTGATCAGGACGATACAGATGCTTTACCACTCTAAAGTGCACAGGCAGCACGACTCACTCAAGGACCCTCCACTGGTTATTTCCCTTCGTGTAGAAAGGGCACCACAGCTTTGTGCTCACTGCTGAGGCAGCCTACCTGCTGGAAGTCCAACACGTCTGTCTGCTGGCTGGAGCTCAGACACAAAGTACCATCCTTCTGAAGTGAACCCTGAACATCCTCGCATGGTTTAACTGTGTGAGGTGTAACTTGGCTTAAGAAGAGGGACAGGCCCGGTTTGATTTGAGATTTAGACTTTATCAGAATCAGAATCAGAAGGGATTTTATTCGCCATGAATGTTTGCACAAACAAGGAATTTACTTTGGCAGGGAGGTGCATACATTAAACATATAGGAATATTGAAACTTAAATATGTGAACTATACAAAAGGAGCAAAGTTTAGCTAATACTAAGGAAGGTCTAGCTAGTACTAAGGGGAATAAAAAAATATATATATAAGTAGTCATAATTTACTCAACATTTTTTGGCAATATGGACAAAGGACTTGTGAAAAGGCCTGTTTGTGGAAGGGGCAAATGTTTTTTTAGAAGTAAAAAAACAAGTACTGAGTTGTAGTACTAGAGAAACGAATATGTAAGGGTAAAAAAGGGATTTATCTAATTTTTAATTTATTGTAGGAAATACAATCATAACATCATGCTGTACCATATTGAATTGCATTGCTTCTTATTGTTTTGCTTTTGCATATTGAGTTAAATCGCATTGTGTTGAAATCGTGTTGTGTCAAATGGCGCTGCATTGTAATAGGGGGGAAATCATATTGCATCAAGTCGTTGCTTCATATGTACATTTAATGTATCGCATGATGGCGATGCGGCACATCCCATCTCTGCCCCGCCGTGTTATCACTAACCAGGGTGGTGCTCCACCCTAGACTGTTATCACTAACCAGGGTGGTGCTCCGCCCTAGACTGTTATCACTAACCAGGGTGGTGCTCCACCCTAGACTGTTATCACTAACCAGGGTGGTGCTCCACCCTAGACTGTTATCACTAACCAGGGTGGTGCTCCACCCTAGACTGTTATCACTAACCAGGGTGGTGCTCCGCCCTAGACTGTTATCACTAACCAGGGTGGTGCTCCGCCCTAGACTGTTATCACTAACCAGGGTGGTGCTCCACCCTAGACTGTTATCACTAACCAGGGTGGTGCTCCACCCTAGACTGTTATCACTAACCAGGGTGGTGCTCCACCCTAGACTGTTATCACTAACCAGGGTGGTGCTCCATCCTAGACTGTTATCACTAACCAGGGTGGTGCTCCACCCTAGACTGTTATCACTAACCAGGGTGGTGCTCCATCCTAGACTGTTATCACTAACCAGGGTGGTGCTCCATCCTAGACTGTTATCACTAACCAGGGTGGTGCTCCACCCTAGACTGTTATCACTAACCAGGGTGGTGCTCCACCCTAGACTGTTATCACTAACCAGGTTGGTGCTCCGCCCTAGACTGTTATCACTAACCAGGGTGGTGCTCCACCCTAGACTGTTATCACTAACCAGGGTGGTGCTCCACCCTAGACTGTTATCACTAACCAGGGTGGTGCTCCACCCTAGACTGTTATCACTAACCAGGGTGGTGCTCCACCCTAGACTGTTATCACTAACCAGGGTGGTGCTCCACCCTAGACTGTTATCACTAACCAGGGTGGTGCTCCACCCTAGACTGTTATCACTAACCAGGGTGGTGCTCCACCCTAGACTGTTATCACTAACCAGGGTGGTGCTCCGCCCTAGACTGTTATCACTAACCAGGGTGGTGCTCCACCCTAGACTGTTATCACTAACCAGGGTGGTGCTCCACCCTAGACTGTTATCACTAACCAGGGTGGTGCTCCGCCCTAGACTGTTATCACTAACCAGGGTGGTGCTCCACCCTAGACTGTTATCACTAACCAGGGTGGTGCTCCACCCTAGACTGTTCTCCCCTTCCTGCACCAGCCATATCTCACCTGTCTCCTTGTACCATGTACATCTGAAACGGTGTCATTCATTTAGTCCGAACAGAATCACTTTACGCTTCATGCTTCATTCACTACATTTCGGTGATTTGGGAATTTCATTTGCCAAAGCTGAATGTTATGGAATACAGACGGATGTTCTGTTGTACTGCTTAGAGAATAAAGAAGATATGTGTTTGAGGATATGTGTTTGTCTGATTTATATGAAATATGATTCAGGTCTGGCGAGGATTACAGTGTATTCATTTCTGTAGTGACCACTTAGTGAAAGGTAAGCCTTCTGAGGTTGTTTCTGTAGCAAGCTAAAGCGGACAAAATATACAGACCAGGTTGGGGATAGCTTTTACATTTAGTTTTTTAATTTTTCAAAGACATAAAGCTATGCCGTTCCTTTGTGAGTAAAAACACAATGATTGATGGTGTTATTAGCTGCGATGCAAGGGCACCAACGCAATTCATGCATAGGACACCGGTGTTTATGCGAGAGCGTGTGTTTGTAACCGTGGTTACAGCGGGTGTCCAAAGGGATAACAGCATGTTCCGAGGGTCGCTTATTGTTTCCAACCGAGTGACCTCCCCCCCACACACACCCCCACCCCCTTCTCAGACTTCCAGACCCCAACCAACTGCACACACTGCACACTGCACACACACACACAGACCAAACAGATATAAACACATGTTTATTGACACCAATGATGTGTTCGATGAGGAGAGGAAAGAGAGAGATGAGGGCAGAGGAGAAGAGAGGAGGAAGAAAGGGTGAGAAGAATCGGAGGACTCTCCACCCGGCTCTCTGACGGGAATCTCCGCATCAATGTGTGAAACTCAATTGGGGTCCATAATTGGTTTCAATGGATATCTAACAAGAGGCTGAGACGTCGGAATATCATTACCCCCGTCTGCCCCAACCTCTGCCCCCCCCCCCCCAGCCCATTTTAGGCCAAGTCCCCCCTCCCCCCCCCCCCCCAGGCCAGCTAAAGGCTGTTTCACACCTGGTTGGGTTCCTATTAGCAACTGCTCCCCACTCTGACGGGACCCATTCATTTAGATTCATTTAGATTGATCTCCTCCCTTCGATCTTCCCTCTCGCTTTCCTTCTCACCATCTTTCCACTCACCCCGCCCCACCTCTCCTGTCACATGTAGAGAAACACCACACATAATACACAAACAAATGCAAAGACTTAACACACTCACACAACCTCCCCCCCCTACACACACACACACACACACACACACAATCATGCTTACAATCACACGTACAGGTTTTAACATCTTTCAAACAAGCCAAGCCCAGTGTGTGGGTGTGTGTGAGAGGGTCCTGTGAGTGTCTGTAACTAACAGACCACTGCTTTCTCAGCTTTTGGGAGAAGAGGAGAGGGAGTCTGGTAGATTGATTCTCCCTTTTCCTCGGCCGAACCATGTGTTCACACTCGCACACAAACATCCACTCTCACACACACAAACATCCACACTCATGCATACGCACACACCCTCACACGCAAAAAAGACACTCGCTCACACGGGTAATTGCATCACTCGAACACATCCAAGAACATGAACATACTGGATGATGCGCCTTTCCACTTAGAGCTGTGTCCAATGCAGGAGTGTGTGTGTGTGTGTGTGTGTGAGACAGAGCAGATGAATGTTCCAGAACAGTTGCATCTGCCTACCCCCAAATTACACATCTGTTTGGTTTCCCACAACGACAAGGCCACTGCATCACCAACTATGCAAGCTTATTAGAGCAACATCCTTATTGATACACACACACCTCATTCAGCCCCTCCACAGTGGCCAGTCAGCAGTTTGGGTCCCAGGTGGCCCTGCACTGGAGACCTCAACACTAAGTTGCCCTAGTGAGGCGGGGGGGGGGGTAATGGAATGTGTGTCTGTATGTGCGTGTCTGTGTCTGGTGTGGATGCGTGTGTGTCTGTATGCTGTGTGCTGTGGTGGGTGGGGGGTGTGTGTGTGCGTGTATGAAGGTGTGTGTGATGGTTTGTGTGGGTGGCATGTGTTTGTGATGTGTGGTGTGTGTTTGATGGTATGCGGTGTGTGTGATGGTATGTGTTTGATGGTGTGTGTGATGGTATGTGTTTGATGGTGTGTGTGATGGTGTGGTGCGTGATGGTGTGTGTGTGTGTGTGTCCCAGCTCCGGAGGCACCAGTTGACATGATGTAAGGCAGAGTGAGACCTTGTATATGTATTTTTCAGCAGCTTTGTGGCAGCATGGGGGAACATGTGCAATGGTGTGTGTAAGAGTGTGTGTCTCTGAGAATGAGTGTATGCGTAAGCATGCAGATGTCGACTGTTGGTTCCAATTTGTCAGAGTGTCTTCCATGGGACTCTGATAAAGGTCAATATTCCTCCTCTACCTTCCTCTCTGCCCCTATCCTCCTATCCCTTCTTCTCCTCTACTCCATCTTCTCTTTTCTCTTCTCCTGTCTCTATCCTCTCCCCTTCTCTACTCTCCTCCTCCCCTCTTCTCCTCTCCTTTCCTGAGGACAGGAGGGGAGAAGGAGGTGTGTAGGTACAGATGTATGTAGAAAGGTATGTCCTGTAGATAGTGAGGTCTGGAGTCAGAGAAGTCTGTAGGATAGAGATATCTGTAGGTAGAGATGTCTACAGGTAGATAAAGGTCTGTGCTGTGTATACAGAGCTCTGAACTGCAGATAGAGATGTCTGTTGGTAGAGAAGTCTGTAGTTAGGGAGGTCTGTAGGTAGAGATGTCTACAGCTAGGTCTGTACAGTTGGTAGAGAGATCTGTGGGGAGGAAGGACATAGTCCTTTTAACTGCTGTTAAATTATGCACATCCTGGTCTGCCTGCCAAACTGCTGTTGCTTTAAATGAGACAATCTGGGTCAGTACACACACATACACACACACAGATTCACGTAAATAGAGTCACGCACACATACACACACTCACACACACCACATACACATAATCAAACAGGTAAGCAGAAAAACTATTTAAATTCTTTAATTGGAAGTGGTGCCTTGTGCTTTACAGTTTTCAAATAATGGGCAGAAAAAAACTGCCTGCAGAAAGGAGATTTAATAAGATTCTTACAGTAACAGTTCATCGAAACATTAGATTCCATAGAATGATTCTACATACAGGAGTCTTCACTGAGATACGGGTACAAAGACTCTAACCCTTCCTGAATCTAGAGCTGCCTGAACACAGGAAGTACTTCAAGATGAACATTCCCATGGTTACAATGTGATGTCCTGGAGATGTTGAGGAAACACCTTCCTGTACTGGGGCAAGCTTGCCATGGCAAAATCGAATTCTGTAAGTGGTTTGGAGCTCGTTTTTTCTGCTTTTTAGAACCTCCCAGCCAGAACCCTGGAACCTTCTTGAACCTTCCTGTCAGATGGTTCTGTCCAGCACCAGATTTTTTACTCCTAGATCATAACGAGGCAGGCAGTGCAGACCCATGTTTTCCCCCAGGATCAATATATGAAGGAGGAAACTGGTCCCCTGGTTACCCATGAGCCTTTGCATGTCTTGTGGAAATAAATTGCTCCTGGACAGCGACAGTAGCCAGCTATGGATAACTAAATGTGTTACAGGGGATGGCAAGATTGCCACAATTTGGCCTCTAAATGGATTATACAGCTGGTTGTCATAATGTAAAATGTCACTGGATTATTAAAGATACTTATCATGAAATGTGTGACAACTTTTTTTTACAATCATTAGCATATTTTGCATTGCATTGAAGTTGTTGTCTCAACGTTGATATATTCAACCTAGCAGCCCCCCCCCCCCCTTTCCTAACTCTAGGCCTTTCTTCCTGACATTAGAGAAATGCTGCTCCAATGCATTGATCCCTGGATTAAATGATGTTACAAATGTTACAGGTAGAACGTCTGTGACCCCATGCATCATTGCTCTACTTTTCTGGGACCGGAATGTTGCACTAGTAGAGATGCTATCTACAGCTTGGTGAAAGTCCATAACTCCATAACATTGGCATAGTTTTCATTATTACTGTGGGGTTTTATTTGCATGCATACAGTAGGTTTATAAAAGCAGACTAAAAAGGAAGATATAGATAAAAAAAGGGCAAATACTTTGGCATACTCTGACAAAGGCAAGAAAAATAACAAAGTGCAAATACTTTTTCTACAAAACCGTAAAAAATAATTTCTAAAATAAATACATTGATGAATGGAAATGAATAAATAGTTTAACGTCAATGCTGAGCAGTGTGGTTGCTAGAAGCGATTCAACCCAGGTGATGTTCAGGTGAACGCCTGATGACTGAGCCGGGTGTGACTGATGTGTTCTCAGTGTCCTCAGGGAGGCTGACAAACTCTGGTTCCTCCAGGTTAGAACCTGTAGTGTGAGATAGTAGGTTCCTCCAGGTTAGAACCTGCAGTATGAGATGGTGGGTTCCTCCAGGTTCCACTTGGTTCGTCCCTGAAGTATAAGATCGTGGGTCCCTCTAGGTTAGAACCTGCCGTGTGAGATAGTGGGTTCCTCCAGGTTAGAACCTGCAGTATGAGATGGTGGGTTCTTCCAGGTTAGAACCTGCAGTATGAGATGGTGGGTTCCTCCAGGTTCCACTTGGTTCGTCCCTGAAGTATAAGATGGTGGGTCCCTCTAGGTTAGAACCTGCAGTGTGAGATAGTGGGTTCCTCCAGGTTAGAACTCGCAGTATGCGATGGTGGGTTCTTCCAAGTTAGAACCTGAAGTATGAGATGGTGGGTTCCTCCAGGTTAGAACCTGCAGTATGAGATGGTGGGTTCCTCCAGGTTAGAACCTGCAGTGTAAGATGGTGGGCATCATCAATAATCCTGGTTCATGCTACCCAGCGGTTCTTAGTGCTGCTGACAAGAAGAGGGGAAAGACAAGGGAGGGAGGGAGGGAAGGAGGGAAGTAGGGAAGGAGGGAAGGAGGGAGGGAGGGAGGGAGGGAGGGAGGGAGGGAGGGAGGGAGGGAGGGAGGGAGGGAGGGAGGGAGGGAGGGAGGGAGGGAGGGAGGGAGGGAGGGAGGGAGGGAGGGAGGGAGGGAGGGAGGGAGGGAGGGAGGGAGGGAGGGAGGGAGGGAGGGGAACAGGAGGATAAAGAGGAGAAGAGGGAGACTGGGTCAATCACTGAGGGAGCTGAGTGGGGAGAAGGAGGGGGAGGAAGGGGAGGAGGGGGGAGAGAAGGAGCTCTTGAGGCAGGCCGACTCGTAGTGCTTGGTCAGGTAGGACTTGAGGGCGAAGGTCTTGTGGCACCGCTTGCACTTGTAGATCTTGAGGGCCGAGTGCGTCTGCATGTGGGCGCGCAGGTTGGAGCGGTCGGCGAACGTCTTGCCACAGCGGGCGCAGCAGAAGGGCTTCTCCCCCGTGTGGGAGCGGCTGTGGCCCTGCAGCAGCCAGGGCCGGCTGAAGGCCTTGCCGCACACCTGGCACCTGTGCTGGAGGTCGTGGGTGAGCAGGTGCATGGAGAGGGCGGGCATGGAGACGTACACCTTGCCACAGGTGGGGCATCGCTTGGCCAGCTGGCTGTCGGCGCTGCGGTGCGTCTGCTTGTGGCGGCTCAGGTTGGAGGACGTGGCGTAGCTCCTCCCACATTCTCCGCAGGTGTGCCTCTGAGCGCCGGCGGCGACCCGCCGTTGCCGCGAGCGACCGTCCCTGATGAGGAAGGAGTCCAGGCCGTAGCTGTCGGTAACGGATGACCCGTGGCCGTGGTCGGTGCCGGACGAGGTCTCGGAGGCCGGGCTGTCAGGGGGCTCGGAGTCGCCGTGGAGACGGGCGTAGAGGGGGGAGGTGATCGCTGTGACGACATGGTCGTTCTCTCCATCATATTCGGGCAGGTACTCACTGATGTAGCCTGGAAAGGGGGAGGGAAGGGGGAGAGATGGAGAGGGGGATGGGGAAGGGGTATAGGGTTTGAGAAAGGAGGGGGGAGAGGGCAGGAGGAGGAGAGGGGAAGGGAGAGAGATGGAGAGGGGGATGGGGATGGGAAAGGGGTAAAGGGTTTGAAAAAGGAGGGGGGAGAGGGCGAGAGGGGGAGGGGAAAGGGGGAGGGGTGTAGGAGGAGTTAGATTTGATTGTAAAGAGCTGTTATCATTATACCACCATCACCATCTTCATCACTATCATCGTCACCATCACTATCATCATCTTCATCATTAGGATCATTATCACCTCATCTCATCTTTGTCACCAAAGCAGTAACCGTAGTAACTGTTTCAAAGTTGTTTTTCATGATTTTTTTATGCTCTGGTGTTTATTATTTCACTAGATAGATAAAGGGTGTACTGACTTGGTGCTGTTGCCTCTCATGCCCAGGACGCTCTAAATGAGCTCTAAAATAACATGAACCATCATCATCACTATCATCACCATTATCACCTTCATCATCCTCAGTGGCAGAAGATGTGAACCTATATCTCATCTGTGCAGCGGTAAGTAGTACGTTTGTTCCCGTCAGCGCTGCTAACCCGTTTAGCCCCGATCACTAGGCGTGAGCTGCCCCCGCCAGGCAGCGTGCCTTAAATAGGTCGATGAAGAACAAATACTCCAGCGCGACTCCACGGGCAGAGATGAAAGGAACCATGAATATTCTATAAACGCACTTCCGGACAAAACAGTCTTGGTTATGCAAGTGAGAGCGCGCGCTGTCTGTTTTATAGAGCGTGTGTAATGTCTGGAAACGAACTATCTCTCCCCCTCTCTCGTGTTACTCATTTTGTGTGTGTGTGTGTGTGTGTGTGTGTGTGTGTGTGTGCGCGCGCGCGCGCGCGCGTGTGTGTATGTATGTGTGTGTGTTTGTTGAGCGGCGTATTGTAAAATATCAAATAATATAAATAAAATCAACATAACATCAAAGACCTCACATATAATTTGTTTTATCATCTAGCGCGCTTGTCTGTGTGTTTAACCTTGTGCATGCGCTCAAGGAAACGTGCTGAGTGGACAGAAGAGCCGCGTGTCTGCCAGCTGACCATGTCCCGGGGCTCTGTCAAGCTTCCAGAGCAACAAGCAACCAGCCCGCTTTATCAGCCCGGAGCCCGTCCGCCCGCACGAAACCAACCGCCGTGACGGTCACGAGCTGTGAATCTTCAACATCAAATCCAGCCTGTTTCGGTAACGGTTAAGGTGGGTCAGGGTTTACCTTTCTCGTGAAAACGTAGGCTGAGGTTGGCGGCTCGCGACCGGACATAGGGGCCCTCAAGATCGGCAGATGAGAAATCATCTAGTTTCACCTTCTTCACGAGGAAGGAGCGAGGCATGGTTCTACCGGGGCTCCTGTATCTCTCCTCATGCGTGGCGACAGACGGGCGGTGCAGCGGTAGCTCCTCTGGCACGCAGGATGCTCAAATGCCGGCACAGTCCGAGAGGATGTTGAGCTGATCCGCTCCTGCAGCGTTCGGCTTTAACAGGAAAGCAACTCCAGCACCGGACAGCTCCCCAGTATAGCGCAAGCACTTCTCACTCTCCCCTCGCTCACGTGCCGTTTGACCGCCAGGCGGCTGTTACCTTCAAGTTCGGCCAAACGCTGTTTTGAGATCCCAGAAACGTGGACCTTGCTCTTGTCCGTTGTCTCCTGACTCTTGCTCTTGCTGCCAGTCTCTCTCTCCTCTGTTGTGCTCCACGAGGGGGTTGGGACAGTCTTTGAGCGAAGTGGAGGATCAGCTGGCGGCTTTATAAGGCGCACCCCGGTGGGACATAAGGGCGCTTCATTTGATCCGTCAGGAAAATAGAAAGTCTCCCGGGAGCTTGATGGGGGGGGGGGGGGGGGAATTATTGACTTCGTGATATCACGTCTTAGCACTAAACAAAGAAGCGTGATAAGGCCTGCGCGGTGCCGCACCACCACAACGTCATTATGTTTATTGAGATTATATTCAATTGGAATGAGAATTCATATTGTATCAACAAAGCAGGGTGGATACAATAAAATAAAGTTCATAAAGACACTGAATTTGAAGCATAACCGAATCCCCCTCCCGTACAGTTTTGACGTCAACCACGAGATCGTCGTCTCTGATGAGGCACGCGGCCGGCAGGTTTCCGTTTACCTCACACTCTGTCAGCCAATGGTGTCTGACGTATGCAAATGAGCATCAGGGTAACAGAAGATTTTTTTACTCATAACAGATCCTGGAGCAAACATACACAGTTATACACACACACAGTTGCACACACACACACACACACACACTTTTAGGATGGGTATGGCTCAGCACTAAAGCATTTGACTGTAGTTTAAAGAGGTCACATATTCAAATGATTCAAATCCCCCCTGTACTGTAAATTGCTTTGGATGACAGCATCTGCTAAATTAGTACATAATTATCATAGTTCCACACACACAGTTCCACATGCACTGTGACTTGGGGGCAGGACCTGGAACTCGGGGCGAGGCTTCAGACTGCTGACCTCAGGTGAAACTCACCAGCGCAGAGCCTCATTTGCATAATAATAGTCTGGAGTCTCTGGTTGGTCAGAAGCCAAATGAAAGAGCTCATTAACTCACCTCCAGAGGGAGTGTTTAAAACAATATGCAAATAAGGAAGTTCCCATTAACGTGGGTAAACACGGCAGATGGGATTACTGAGGTGAGCCGAGCACACCCTCTGTATGTGTTAGTGTCTGTGTGTTTGTGTGTGGGATGGTGTGTTAGTGTGTGTGGGTGTGTGTGTTTGTGAGAAAGTGTGTGTAGACCCAAGCTCTTGGGTAACAAGCTACTAAATAAAGCTCACCTGACCCTCCATGGAATTTACATATCATGTTTATCAAACAGTTGCTGTGTGTGTATTTATCGATGACAGATAGATGTGCGGATGTGATTGGTTTTATAACATTTAAATAAGGTATTCTCCAAACAGACTCAGACAGACAAGTAAACATGCTGGACCTCTTTTGACAACATGTCCTCTATCCATGTACTCTAGAACTCTATCCATGTACTCTAGAACTCTATCCATGTACTCTAGAACTCTATCCATGTACTCTAGAACTCTATCCATGTATTCTAGTACTCTGCGCATATATTGTAGTACTATATCTATGGATTCTAGTACTATATCCATGTACTCTCTGATCTGGTAGCTATCAATCAAGCTATCAAAAGCCACAGCGTGTCAAGTTACCTTTAGGGAGATCCTGGTCGAACCAGGGAAGAGAGAAGAAGAGACCAGGAGAGACCAGGAGAGACCTGGAGAGACCAGGAGAGACCTGGAGAGACCTGGAGAGACCAGGAGAGACCAGGAGAGACCTGGAGAGACCAGGAGAGACCAGGAGAGACCAGGAGAGTTACATCTCTGGAATAGGAGACCACTGCACCTTGTTCTTTTCTTTTAAAAATAGTTGAGAAGGATATTTTTGAGTGAGGAACAGATGGGTAATATTTAGGAGGCCACTGCAAATTTTACCCTTCTGTTCTTCACTCATAAATGTCCTTCTCAACAATTATTTTTTCTTCCAAAAGTTAGACCACTGCAACTTTTTCTTTCCATTACAAATAGTTAGATAGGAAATGTTTTGAGTGAGGAACAGAAGTGTTCAACTTACACTGGCCTCTTAAACACACTGACCGAAGCTGTGAGAGAAAGCAAGAATTTATGCTCTTCAGAGCATTTCCAACTTGAACAGAACTACTGTGAACCTGAAACACAACTGTGTGTTTGTGGATCGTCCCTAAAAACAAGCACCATGTTAGGATCTTGGGATCTCGTGTTGGAGGTTTTCTAAACCAAAAAAACATTCTCATAGTTGATTCGTGCTTTTCACTTATTGTGGTAGCGTACAAAATTAAAGGATTCAATTAGGTTTTATATTCATTTATTGCATTTTAGGTAATTTTATTTTATTGGTTCACTGGTACATTTAGGTGACATCTCACAGCCATATTTCATAAAACCTATTATTGCTGGATTTCTTTGCCTTTATTTGATACAGACAGTATCAAACAGGTAGTAAGAAAGAGAGAAAAGCAGGAAATGTCCTAGGCTGGACTCAAACCCTGAGTCAAGGTCTTAGTCTGAGGTTCATGCTCTACCCTGTTAGCCACCCTGTTTACAGACTTTTATTAAAGTTTGAAAATCTACATTACTTTATCTCCAGCAAACTCACAACAGTTGAGTTTAGATTATTATTTTGTAATCAAATTTTCTTTTGAACTCCAGCATTTTCACATCTGTATTTTTCACTGTGACAGGAGCAGTGGCAGATTTCAGGATGGCAAGGGGTGGCAGCTGCCACCCCAATATAAAATACTGCCACACCAAACTTTTTTATTTTTTTAAATGCATTTAGCAGACGCTTTTATTCCAAGCGACTTCCAAGAGAGAGCTTTACAAAAGTGCATAGGTCACTGATCATAACAACGAGATAGCCCCAAACATTGCGGGTAGCCAAAACATGAAGCATGCATTGTGAAAAAACTATTAAGTCCCAAAGGGACGAACCATGAGAGCATGTAGTGAAACAAGTTGCAATTAAACAACATGAACCTCAATCTTCCCATGGAAAAATATTGTTTGTACATTACAGAACATTTCAATACATAATATTAATGTTGCTGTTTAATTTAAACTATAATGTTATAGCCTAATCATTTACCATAGGGAGTACTGTACCCCCCTACTTTGGGTTTTGATTCGCCTACGGGAGGCCATCCAACAACTTCCTTCGCCACCCCATTTCCACCCTGAATGAAAATCTCTAGGTCCGCCCCTTGTACAGGAGTAATGATCAGAGGGGCAACGTTGTCACCTCCATCATTCAGACAGGGACTGAAGTATGGATAGAGTTTCTCAGTGAAGGTGCAGCCAGTGAAAGAGTAGATATGAGACCTGGCCTCCACATCATAAAAGGAGACCAGACCCTCCTCATAGTCCACAAACACCCCCACCTTCTGGGGCTTCTGTCTCAGGGAGAGTGGGACACGGGGGCCATCCAGAGCCATGTACTGATCTCCATTCCAGAGACATACAATCCAGTATCCATCGTTAGGACTCTGTGTTATCAGCCCCTTCCTGTTGATGGACTCTCTGACCACTCCCAGATCCCACTTAGTCTTCCCCTCAACCTGCACCTCATAGTAGAACCTCCCTGAGGAGAAGCCCTGCTTTCCCAGAGCATTGACACAACAATCAAACCTCACTGGGTTGTCAGGGAGATCCTGCTCTATGTCTCGACACCTCACTTGTTTCCCATCCTCAGACAGGATGAGATAGGGATGTGCTGTATCAGGGTCCAGAGTCACATCCACCACATACTGCTGAATCCTCTTCAGTTCAGTGTCAGACAGCTTGTCCATCTCTTTATTGAGTGTCTCCTGCAGCTGAGACACAGCTCTCCTCACTGCCCCCACACTCAGACCACTGTGGACACTGATCTCAGACCAGTCCTTGGTGTGTGGAGGGGTGCTCAGGGATGGGAAGCTCTGCAGCAGGTGGAGGTGGTCCTCAGTGTGTGAGAGCTGCTCCAGCTCAGTGCTTCTCCTCTTCAGCTCAGTGATCTCCTGCTCCAGATCTTGAATCAACCCTTCAGCCTGTTTCTCTGCTGCTTTCTGCTTCTCCTCCATCACCTCAATGAGCTCAGCCTGGCTTCTCTCAATGGAGCGCACCAGAGCTGTGAAGACCTGAACACTGTCTGATATCTCTCTCTCTCCATCTCTCTTGCTGGTCTTTACTGAGAGTTTGATCTCCTGAACCTTCTTAGATCGTTCTTCCATAATCTGGTTCATCTCAGCCATCATCTTCCCCAGATCATTCTTTTTTGGTCTGTACTTGTCCTTTAAAGTGACAGTGTCATGGGTCTTATGGTCTGTTCTCGTGCACATGTCACAAACCCACGTCTGGTCAGTCCTACAGAACAGCTCCAGGGGTCTCTCATGCTTCTGACACATCCTGTCCTCCAGGTTCTCCACAGGGTCCATCAGCTTGTGTTTCTTCAAGGCTGCAACTCTCTGATGAGGCTCCAGGTGAGTCTCACAGTAAGAGGTCAGACACACCAGACAGGACTTCAGGGCCTTGAGCTTGGTACCTGTACAGATGTCACATGACACTCCTCCAGATCTGGCTGGTTGTATGTATTGGCTGTGGGGTTTATTTTTCACTGACTTCCTGAACTGAGCAGCCATCTCAGAGATGAGAGTGTTGACACGAAGCTCAGGTCTCCTATAGAACTTCTCCTGGCACATGGGACATTGAAACAGGTCACTGTTGTCCCAGTACTTGGTGATACAGGCCTTGCAGAAGTTGTGTCCACATGGAATAGAGACAGAATCAGAGACAACATCCAGACAGATAGAACACAGGAACTGATCTTCAGACAGGAGACTGCTGCAGGAAGCCATTTCTACACTGGAGAGAGAGATCAGAAGTGAAACCATATGAGCTTACTTTTATGAAGAAAAAAACACGAGAGTATTATTATTACTGTTATTAACGCCCACATGAAATGCATCAATCCTTGTCATTTAGACTACCCACCTGTGTGTATTAGCCCTGATGTTCTGTCTAACCAGTGGATACTTTTAGAAACAGATTCTTGTTATGTGTGTCTGTTCAGTGCTGCAAAACTGTAAGTCTGTCCACTTCAGTTTTCCTTCAGTAAGTTGAGGTAACAATGCTCCTCCTACCTAGTTCTGCTTTTAGAATAACTATGCACCTTTTACTGACGAGACCAGTAATACCAGAATGTATAGGGGGGGGGGGGTGATCAATGAGCACAATATACTGTACGAGAGAAGAGAGATAGAGAGAGAGAGAGAGAGAGAGAGAGAGAGAGAGAGAGTTTATCTGCTCAACTCCTGTTTACCTTGCTGATTTGCAACAAGGAACAAGGAAGAGGAGCATTCCACTGTTTCTATGAGGTTTGGAAGTCAAATTTGTAAATGTTTTTCATATTGAGGCTGGAGCAAACACATCTATAAAATATCTGTAAACAATGTAGCCATAAATTACAGCAATGACATCTAGCAATGAGGCTGGAAAAAGTAAGTGTTACTGAAAATAAACAGCTGGAGGAACATTTAGCAACCAACTTGTTTAATTGCAAACAGGTCAGTAATGATTGGGTATAAAAAGAGTATCTTAGAGAGGCAGAGTCTCTCAGAAGTAAAGATGGGCAAAGGTTCACCAATCTGCCAAAACCTGCATCTACATATCGTGGAACCATTTCAGAATAATGTTCCTCAACGTAAAATTGTGAATACTTTGAATATCTCATCATCTACAGTACATAATATAACAAAATAGTTCTGAGAATCTGGAGAAATCTCTATTTGTAATGGAGAAGGGGGGGAATAAATACTGCTTGCCTGTGATCCTCAGGCAGTCAGGCAGCACTGCATAAACACAGACATGATTCTATAATGGCAATCATTGCATGGGCTCAGAAACACCTCCAGAACTCATTGTCTGAACAAAGTTTGCGGTGTGTGAAGCACGGAGACAGGCTCCAAGAGAGAAGGTAAGCCAAAGGGTTTTTAATAGCACCTTTTGGTACAAAACAAAAACATTAACGAACACAGAGTCATGTTGGCGAGTTCCTTCTTCTTCCAGGGTCTCTTCCTCTAGCCCTCCTGGCTCATGTGTATCTTCAACTTCCTGTCAGGAAGGCCACAGGTGGTGACCACACCTCATCCACACTGATCACCAACACAGGCACCCCCCAGGGCTGTGTGCTCAGCCCTCTCCTGTTCTCCTTGTTCACTCACGACTGTGCGGCAACGCACAGCGCCAACCTCCTTGTTAAGTTTGCTGATGACACAACCATTGTGGGCCTCATCTCTGACAGTGGCGAGTCAGCCTACAGAGAGGAGGTGGATACCCTGACATCATGGTGTCAGGACAACATCTCTTAATAACCTCAGGGGGAGGAGCATGCACCCCTACACATCAACGGATCCAAAGTGGAAAAGGTCAGCTGCTTCAGGTTCCTCGGGGTGAACATCAGCAATGATCTCACCTGTTCTGCTCACACGGACAAGGTGGTCAAAGCGGGCCGGAAACACCTCTTCTTCCTGAGGAGACTGAAGAAGTTTGGCATGGACTCAGTCATCCTCACTAACTTCTACAGATGCACTATAAAGAGCATACTGACTGGTTGTATTACAGTGTGGTATGGGAGCTGCACAGACAGGGACCACAAGGCCCTACGTAGTGTAGTCAGGTCTACTGAGTTCATCATCGGCAGGAAGCTCCCAGCCCTACAAGACACCTACCACACATGATGCCTCAGGAAAGCTGGCAGGATTCTAAGAGATTCTTCCCACACATCCTTCAGTCTCTTTATCCCGTTGCCTCCTGGCAGGCAATACCAAAGCATTAGGTCAGCACACGCAGACTGGACAATAGTTTCGATTCAAGTGTCATCAGGCTTCTGAATGGACATTGATATGGACAGTGATACATTTCTCTCGCGACACTACTTTTTTTTCTTTCTGTCACTTTCAGCTCAATATTGTGCTGTTGCACTAACTGTACTCCACTTGTCTTAGGTTAGTATAGGTCTTGCTTTAGGTTAGTATATGTCTATAAAGTTAGTATAAGTCATTCTGTGTATTAGTGTATAATGTGTATTTTTGTACATTGCATACTTGTTTTGTATATTAGGAAGTTTATTACTATAATTTAATTTGTATTTTATTTTATTTAAGTACTTATATGTTATGTTATGCTAGGTTGCTTGCGTTGTCTTGTCCCAAGAATTTTAGAGCCCAGTCTGCACTTGTGTTGTTCTGTGAACCTAACAATAAAACTTGAAACTGAAACTGAATTGAAACGTTAAAACAAGGCGGCAAAACCATACAACATTTTAGTAAGACGCCAAAGCGAGATGAGAGACCAAAACAAAACGAACATCTCAGCAAATCCCATTTATTCTCCGTGAAATTATGAAAAGTAAAGAGAGAATGAAAAAGGGAAGAAGCCAAAACCGACCGAAGCATTTTAAACGTCATTACTCCCAAAACTAATAAGAAAGCAGAGGCCCAGGTTGGGGGAGATCCTCGTCCCCCATTTTCGCAGAAAAAAGAAGGAGTCAGAGATATCATACGTTCAACGCATGAACAGCGAGACTCAGAATGTCATTTTCCTCACCAAGAACCAAGTTGAGAGACAACCTGAGCTGGTGGAGGACCAGGAGGAGCCTGAAGAAAACCAGAAGTCAGACAAAAAGAAAGAGTGTAATAAGTCTCGGCTTCAGAGGCTGCATAAGAAGAAGCTGGACAGACGAGAAGACAAGAGGGAAAACGATAAGCTCATTGATAAAGTTACTTTTGGTGAAGTTGCTGTGGCCCCACAAACTTTGTTATACCAAACAAGGTGGCTTTAAAGGGACAGGGCATCAACACGTGTCTGCTGCTGAACTCCCTACTGGGCCAAGCCACACGCTTCTTGTCATAACAGCCCTTTGCTTTCTCTGTCGTCCACAGATCGGGTGCAGCCCATGGAAATGCCGATGCCCTCTCCAGAAAAGACGCTCATGGGGGCTGGGCCGCCCCTCCCTCCTGGTCGGAGCTGAGGGTTGAGGTGTGTGGCAGACGGCAGGGAGAGGTGAGGAGAGTGGTGGTGGAGGGAAGGTAGCTGGCAGCCTGTGGGATCCACCCCCGAACCATGTAGTGACTTCCTGCTTCAACGAGACAGGCTGTGTTTCGTTGAGCCGTTAATTGATTGTGTGGTGGCTTATAAAAAGGATTTATAAGACCAAAACTTTGATTGTATGAGAAGGATTAAAGATACAACTACATTGACATTGGACTGTGTGTGCCAGTTTATTACTAAGCTTGATGGTGTGGAAACCCCACAACCCTGAACCTGTTACAACTGATTGTGCTAGTGTACAAAAATAAAGGATTGAATGAGTTTATATTCATTTATTGCATTTAAGTCATTTTATTTCATTGGTTCACTGGTACATTTAGGTGACATCCTTTGCCATATTTCGTAAAACCTATTACTGGATTCTGGACAATATTTCCTGATTTAAGATAATTATTTACCTGATTTTGTGCCTTTATTTGATACAGACCATGAAAGAGTGACATGAAAGCTAGTAAGAAAGAGAGAAAAGCAGGAAATGTCCCAGGCTGGACTTGAACCCTGAGTCAAGGCCCTAGTCTGAGGTTCATGCTCTACCCTCTGAGCCAACAGGGGAGCACTGCCCTTGTATAAAGAGTTTTTATAAATCTTTGAAAATCTAAATGACTTTGTCTCCAGCATACTCACAACAATTTTGTTCAGATTAATATTTTGTGATCACATTTTTCTTTTGAACTCCAGCATTTCCACAAATTGATTTTTCACTGTGTGACAGGAGTGATGATCAGAGGGGCAGAGTTTTTACCTCCATACTTCAGACTGGGACTGAAGTATGGATAGAGTTTCTCAGTGAAGATGCAGCCAGTGAAAGAGTAGATATGAGACCTGGCCTCCACATCATAAAAGGAGATCAGACCCTCCTCATAGTCCACAAACACCCCCACCTTCTGGGGCTTCTGTCTCAGGGAGAGTGGGACACGGGGGTCAGCCAGAGCCTTGTACTCATCTCCACTCCTCAACCATACAGTCCAGTATCCATCGTTAGGACCCAGTTTGATCTTCCCCTTCCTGTTGATGAACTCTCTGGCCACTCCCAGATCCCACTCAGTCTTCCCCTCAACCTGCACCTCATAGTAGAACCTCCCTGATGAGAAGCAGTGCTTTCCCAAGACATTAGGACAACGATCAAACCTCTTTGGGTTGTTAGGGAGATCCTGCCTTATGTCTCCATATCTCACTTGTTTCCCATCCTCAGACAGGATGAGATCAGGATGTGCTGTATCAGGGTCCAGAGTCACATCCACTGCATACTGCTGAATCCTCTTCAGCTTAACTTCAGGCAGCTTCTCCATCTCTTTATTGAGTGTCTCCTGCAGCTGAGACACAGCTCTCCTCACTGCCCCCACACTCAGACCACTGTGGACACTGATCTCAGACCAGTCCTTGGTGTGTGGAGGGGTGCTCAGGGGTGGGAAGCTGTGCAGCAGGTGGAGGTGGTCCTCAGTGTGTGAGAGCTGCTCCAGCTCAGTGCTTCTCCTCTTCAGCTCAGTGATCTCCTGCTCCAGATCTTGAATCAACCCTTCAGCCTGTTTCTCTGCTGCTTTCTGCTTCTCCTCCATCACTTCAATGAGCTCAGCCTGGCTTCTCTCAATGGAGCGCACCAGAGCCGTGAAGACCTGAACACTGTCTGATATCTCTCTTTCTGCATCTCTCTTGCTGGTCTTTACTGAGAGTTTGATCTCCTGAACCTTCTCCAGTCTCTCCTGGATCATCTGCTGCATGTCTCCCTCTGTCTTCTTCATCTGAGTCTTCCTCTCTTCACACTCCTCCTCTAGAGGAACAGTGTCATGGGTCTTATGGTCTGTCTCAGTGCAGAACCGACACACACACGTCTGGTCAGTCCTACAGAACAGCTCCAGGGGTCTCTCATGCTTCTGACACATCCTGTCCTCCAGGTTCCCCACAGGGTCCATCAGCTTGTGTTTCTTCAAAGCTGCAACTCTCTGATGAGGCTCCAGGTGAGTCTTACAGTAAGAGGTCAGACACACCAGACAGGACTTCAGGGCCTTGAGCTTGGTACCTGTACAGATGTCACATGACACTTCTCCAGATTTGGCTGGTCGTCGGTATTGGCTGTTGGGTTTATTTTTCACTGACGTCCTGAACTTAGCAGCCATCTCAGAGATGAAGGTGTTGACACGAAGCTCAGGTCTCCTATAGAACTTCTCCTTGCACATGGGACATTGACACAGGTCACTGTTGTCCCAGTACTTGGTGATACAGGCCTTGCAGAAGTTGTGTCCACATGGAATAGAGACAGGATCAGTGAACACATCCAGACATATACAACAGAGGAATTGATCGTCAGACAGGAGACTGCTGCAGGAAGCCATTTTTCCACTGGAGAGAGAGATCAAAGGTGAAACCATGAAAGCTGAGCTGAGTCAGGGAGTCATTTGTTACGTGACAGTTTGAGATTTTGAATAGTTAAACAAACAGTGACAACTAAGTACAGTCATGTTGATTACGTTCACACTTATGATTCACATTATTACACTGTATGCCTTAACATGAGCATACTTTTGTGAAAAAACACTTGACGGTATTATTATTATTATTAACGACCACATGATGTGCATCAATCCTTGTCATTTAGACGACTCACCTGTGTGTTTTAGTCTTGATGTTCTAACTGGTGGATACTTTTAGAAACAGAGTCAAGTTACGTGCGTCTGTTCAGTGCTGTGATACTGTAAGTCTGTCCACTTCAGTGTCACTTCAGTGAGTTGAGGTAACAATGCTCCTCCTACCTAGTACTGCTATAAGAAGAACTTTGTACCTTTTACTGACTAGATAGATTAATAGTAGATAACATAATTTATTATATGGCAACGACGGTACGAGCTTTCTGAATGGCTAATGGGTAGTCATGCCAGACGCTATTGCCCTCCTCAGCGGTCAATACGGCTCCGTATTGCCCTCTGACGTCATCTGCAAAATGAGCGAAGAGTCAGCTGCTGAGTTTTATTATCCAGATGATGCTGAAAAGATTTCTCATCAAAAGTGAGGATGAAGACTAGACTCTTTTAATCACTTGTGCCGTTACTTGTGTCGTTATTATAGCTCATCATCTACAGTACGTAATATAACAAAATAGTTCTGAGAATCTGGAGAAATCTCTATTTGTAATGGAGAAGGGGGGGAATAAATACTGCTTGCCTGTGATCCTCAGGCAGTCAGGCAGCACTGCATAAACACAGACATGATTCTATAATGGCAATCATTGCATGGGTTCAGAAACACCTCCAGAACTCATTGTCTGAACAAAGTTTGTGGTGCCATAAATTCAACACTAAATCGATGACGTCGTCCCCAAGAATGTAGTCCGGTCTTTCCCCAATCAGAAGCCCTGGGTTGATGCCGCGGTCCGGGCCAACCTGAGAGCCCGGGCTGTCGCCTTTAACTCTGGGGACCCTGATCAGTACAGGAAGTCTAGATACGACCTTCTGGCCATCCAAGCAGCAAAACGGGCTGACAGGACTAAGGTGGAGTCCAGCTACCATGGCTCTGACCCTAGGCACATATGGAGTGGGGTCCCTTCCTGTAAAGTCTCTAAAGTCCCTTTGTTGTCTGTAATGCAACATTACAGACTACAAAGGGAGAGGCTACAGTGAGACCCAGCCCTCTGTCATACCGTCAGACAAGCTGAATGCCTTCTACGCTCACTTTGAGAGGGACAGTGACCCCCCTGCAGTAGAGCTACCTGAAGGCCTAGCCAGTGGTGTGCCTACACTAACTGTAGCTGAGGTGAGGCATTGCTTCAAAAAGATCAACCCTCGAAAGACACCTGGCCCAGATGGTATATCAGGTAGGGCCCTCAGGGGTTGCACTGACCAGCTAGCAGGGGTCTTCAGTGACATCTTCAACCTCTCCCTCAGCCTGTCTGTACTCCCCACCTGCTTCAATAGGACTACCATCACTGTGTCCAAGAGCACCAAGGTCATCTGCATGAAGGACTATTGCCCAATAGCACTGACTTCTGTCATCATGAAGCGCTTGAGCGGCTAGTCAAATCATTCATCTGTTCCTCGCTGCCTCCCACCCTGGACCCTATGCAGTTTGCATACTGGTCCAACAGGTCTACAGACAATGCCATCGCCCCGACAATGCCCACCGCTCTCTCCCACCTGGACAAAGGGAATACGTATGTGAGGATGCTGGTACTCCCCTTCCGAGCAGTGAACGGGACTGCACCCGACTATATTAAGTCTCTCCTGCAGCCTTACTCCTGTCGAAAATAAATCTAAGTCTCGAAGTGAAGAACACTTCAAAAGTCCGACCAAGTCAAAAATAAACACAAGTCCAAAGTTTGAAAATGATTGTAAGTGATTGTAAGTGTGTTTGACCAGTCAAAAATCAGGCTAAGTCCAAATGTAGAAAATTATTCTAAGTCTTGACCAGTCAAAAATCAGGCTAAGTCCAAACAGATGCACTGAAACTCAGAGTATTGATGCAAAGGTTTTATTCCAACACAGGGTAAAAAAGGTATCCAAGTGAGTAAGCTCCCAAGAGCAGACTGACATTTCTCTCCAGACAGTCCCTTATATACTGTATTTTCTCCCTATTATTTGTGTCATTTTTTACTAATGGCACGTTTCTGTTGGTGACAATTTCTACGCTTTGTCACCCAATCGGCTCCTGACCTAGGGTTTCTGATTACAGAAGCTGCATCACGTTGGCATCTCTGTCCTTACATACATCTGACCATGTACAGGCTTATGTTGGGTGTACACACATCATGGACTGTCTTCTAGTTGGTATGGGATGCTCATGCTTTATAAACATAGGAAACCCCTAGACACAGACCCAGGCCTGACGTGGGTCTGACAGCTTCAGACCTGGCTTGCAGGAGTTCCTGAAGCTCGGCCATAAATGTACGTTCTAATTTATGGCTAGGCCTCTGCATTCCTTTAAGTGGTGTTTCCCCATTCTCCTTTACTAAAACCAATGTCCCACACTTCTATTGTTCATACTCAGTCACAGCTTAGCATCAAAGTTCCAATAATACAACTTAGAGTATAATATGAGGAATAACTGAGACATTCACTTTTCAATTAGATAGCTCCATATGTGTAACCCATCTCCACCATTTCAGCAGGGGGACATCAATTTCTTCATCAATTCCCCCCATTGGGACTTCCAAAGTCCCATCCCACCCGCCACCTACAGTCTTCTTCAGACAACCGCCCGGTCCCAACACAAGCTCTTCTCCTGTCTGGCCCCCAGTGGTGGAATCAACTCCCCACCTCCATCAGAGACAGAGACTTTCTCCCCCCCTTCAAGAAAAGCCTCAAGATGCACTTGTTCCGGGAGTACAACGGTACTTAGGAATGGTTTGCTGGACCCAATGTTGGTTTCCTCTAGGATCATAATGACTCTTGCTTAGAGACTTGTTGCTCTTTTTGGTTAGTGGTAACTGATTTAAATTGTTGTACTCGCTGTGAAATATGTTTTACTGCTGCTTGTTTTTCTACAGGTACACAATATGTACTTCATGTTTTGGCTACCCGCAATGTTTTTGGGGCTATCTTGTTGTTATTATCAGTGACCTATTCACTTTGTAAAGCTCACTCTGCTTGGGATGAAAGCGTCTGCTAAATGAATAAATGTAAATATAAAGGTGAAGGTGCGGCCAGGTTTACCTGTGAAGAAAGCCTGAAGCATCATGGGAAATGTAGTGTGAAGTGGACAGCCTAGCAGTCTGAATACTTCTCCTATGTAAGGAGACTTACCATATCTGTCTGTCCAGTTGACTTTTTTTTCAAATGCTGTAAATTTGATAAATGTTCAATAAAATAAAATACATAATTTGAGATACAGTGAACACTTTTCCTGGAGCAGGGCGTCATCCAGTGGGCACTCCTGACAACACACTCCTACCTTGCTGACAGAAAGTAACACTAAAGCAATCATACACACCAGTTTTCCATCACCATGACAGCATGCTCACCAGTTTTCCATCACCATGACAGCATACTCACCAGTATTTCATCATCACCTCAACCACAACGGTTTGGAAGTAAATTTGTAAATGTTTTTCATCCTTAGGCTGGAGCAAACACACCTATAAAATATCAGTAAAAGATGTAGCCATAAATATAGCATTGACTTGCTTTATTGAGACTTTTCACACATCAAATATGGTGTGTATTTACATCTGATTCAATGGAAAGTCATTACACATTAGTTAGTGTTTTATTTAATGCTGGTCTCAGATCAGTTACAGCTGGTGATACTGCTGGTCTCAGATCAGTTACAGCTGGTCTTAATGCTGGTCTCAGATCAGTTACAGCTGGTGTTAATGCTGTCAACTAAATCTTCATATCTGACCTGTTGAGTGTGTTTCTTATGTCAAATATATGGATTACCCTAGAAAACATACAAACACTGACTGAAGTGAGATTAAGCGAGAGTTTGTGCTTTTTTGAGCATTTCAAACTTGAACATAACTAGTGTGAAATTGAATTACAACTGTGTGTTTGTACATCGTCCCTGAGTACAAGCATCATGTTGGAGGTTTTATAAACCAAACAATTATGCTCATAGGTGATTTGTTTGTTTCACTGATTGTGGTAGTGTGCAAAATAATAAAAAATAAAACCTTTTATTATTGTATTCTGGACAGTATTTACTAGTTTGAGATGATTATTTTACAGATTGTTTTCCTTTCTTTTATACAGACCGTGAAAGATTGACAGGAAAGGTACTAAGAAAGAGAAAAAAGCAGCAAATGGTCTGGGCTGGACTTGAACACCAATCCATGAGTGAAGACCTTAGACTGTGAGACACATTCTACCCAGTGAGCCACCCTGTCACCCCTGTCACCCATGACTTTGTCTCAAGCATACTCACAACAGTTTTGTTCAGATTAATATTTTCTTGAGCCAGCATTTCCACATCTTAGTTTTTCACTGTGTGACAGGAGTGATGATCAGAGGGGCAGAGTTTTTACCTCCATAATTCAGACTGGGACTGAAGTATGGATAGAGTTTCTCAGTGAAGGTGCAGCCAGTGAAAGAGTAGATATGAGACCTGGCCTCCACATCATAAAAGGAGACCAGACCCTCCTCATAGTCCACAAACACCCCCACCTTCTGGGGCTTCTGTCTCAGGGTGAGGAGGACAGAGGGTCCAGCCAGAACCTTGTACTCATCTCCATTCCTCAGCCATACAATCCAGTATCCATCCTCAGGACTCAGTATGATCACTCCCTTCCTGTTGATGGACTCTCTGACCACTCCCAGATCCCAGTCAGTCTTCCCCTCAACCTGCACCTCATAGTAGAACCTCCCTGAGGAGAAGCCCTGCTTTCCCAAGACATTAGGACAACGATCAAACCTCTCTGGGTTGTCAGGGAGATCCTGCCTTATGTCTCCATCTCTCACTTGTTTCCCATCCTCAGACAGGATGAGATAGGGATGTGCTGTATCAGGGTCCAGAGTCACATCCACTGCATACTGCTGAATCCTCTTCAGCTTAACTTCAGGCAGCTTCTCCATCTCTTTATTGAGTGTCTCCTGCAGCTGAGACACAGCTCTCCTCACTGCCCCCACACTCAGACCACTGTGGACACTGATCTCAGACCAGTCCTTGGTGTGTGGAGGGGTGCTCAGTGATGGGAAGCTCTGCAGCAGGTGGAGGTGGTCTTCAGTGTTTGAGAGCTGCTCCAGCTCAGTGCTTCTCCTCTTCAGCTCAGTGATCTCCTGCTCCAGATCTTGAATCAACCCTTCAGCCTGTTTCTCTGCTGCTTTCTGCTTCTCCTCCATCACCTCAATGAGCTCAGCCTGGCTTCTCTCAATGGAGCGCACCAGAGCTGTGAAGACCTGAACACTGTCTGATATCTCTCTCTCTGCCTTTCTCTTGCTGGTCTCTACTGAGAGTTTGATCTCCTGAAGCTTCCTAGATCTTTCTTCCATCATCTGGTTCATCTCAGCCATCATCTGTCCCAGTTTAACCTTCCTCTGTCCATACACCTCTTCTAAAGTGACAGTGTCATGGGTCTTATGGTCTGTTCTCGTGCACATGAGACACACACACGTCTGGTCAGTCCTACAGAACAGCTCCAGGGGTCTCTCATGCTTCTGACACATCCTGTCCTCCAGGTTCTCCACAGGGTCCATCAGTTTGTGTTTCTTGAAGGCTGCAACTCTCTGATGGGGCTCCAGGTGAGTCTCACAGTAAGAGGCCAGGCACACCAGACAGGACTTCAGGGCCTTGCGCTTGGCACCTGCACAAATGTCACATGACACATCAGGATTAGTCGGACGCAGTTCTGGACTGATGGCAGCTTTCTGTGGCTTTGACTTCCTGAACTGAGCAGCCATCTCAGAGATGAAGGTGTTGACACGAAGCTCAGGTCTCCTATAGAACTTCTCCTTGCACATGGGACATTGAAACAGGTCACTGTTGTCCCAGTACTTGGTGATACAGGCCTTGCAGAAGTTGTGTCCACATGAAGTGGTGACAGGATCAGTGAACACATCCAGACAGATAGAACACAGGAACTGATCTTCAGACTGGAGACTGCTGCAGGAAGCCATTTCTAGAATAAGAGCAGAAGTTAAATGATAAATCTTGTGAACTTTTGAACTCATGAACAAAACTATAATGTTATATTGTTGAAAATGTACTTTCATTAAATAAGCAATAGCATAGACCGAAAGTACAATACAGAAATACTACATTTAGAATAACATTGTTTTTTAGTTTTTCAAACGTCAGTCCAGCAACAGTCTTTAATTACTAACCACATCATCATTGGATACAACTGATTGATTCTCTGTTCTCACCTGTTGGTACTTATGTTGTTCTCTATGATCTCTGTGTGATGTAAATAATCAAATCACTATCTACCTAAGCCAAGTCGAATGTTTCGAAAGTTTAGAAAAACTTCAGTTTCGTTTCAGTGAAATAACGATAAGAGGCTCCTCCCCTCCCAGTCTTCTGTCCTTAACAAAGTGTAACCCTTTCATGACTGAACTCTCTAGTAAGTCAGCTGACAGGAAGAGTTTTATTATTTTGAAGCAAGTGAATGGGAGAGATTAAGAGAGAGGTAGAAACAGAGAAAAAAATAAAATATGTGTGTGATGAAGGAAGAATGACAGAGAGACATGTTTCATGGAAGTTGTGTGTATATAACTGTGTGTGTGTGTGTGTGTGTGTGTGTGTGGTGTGTTTATGTGGTGAGCATGCGTATGTTTTCTACATTTCTGTCCAGATACTCTTGTACTGAATTAATCAGGCGTAGTTGGTTTATGCAAACTCAGACTCACTGCACTCTGCATTGCTAGTGCAGCACAGCACGATCTCTGTTTCAATCTGCTGCCTCCCCAGTCTCCACCCTTGGTTCTGTGATCCTTTCTAGGGGGAATGCGTCGCTGCTCTCTGCTCGGATGTTGAGATGGGGTCTCTGTTGGGTGCGGCAGGTAGCCGCTGCCAGTAGAACCATTATGCCAAAACGTGTATTGTATCGTGTGTTATAAAGTATCAAGTAATAACTAATACTGAGTCTGCCTGCCTGAACCATGTGTTGCAATGGAATACTGTAGATTTGTCTTTGGCAAGGGTTGTATTTTTATGGAAAACATGCTGCCTTGGAGCAGCTATAGCATATAGCACAATCTTAGCACATCAAACTTAATGTTTAGACCTTTTAACATGCAAAGTCTAAAGGCTTCACAGAGCTTTAACAACATCCTGTAGAGATGGTGGAGGGTGGCAGCAACAGCACAACATGCAGGTACACAGTAACACATGATGTGTGAGCATGTGTCTCTGGGTCTGTGAAGGCATGCAGTATTCAAGTCCTCTAAGGGGGAAGCCATAGTTCTGGAAGCCCTTCCAGAACTAGCTCCACCATGTATGAAGCACCATAACAACCTTAGTGGTCATTGCACCTCTCATGTTTCCTACAATACAACTGGTGGCTGAACCCCACCTGAACCCTGTACTCTGTACTGCAGGACTGCACATCACTAAACCAAGCACTCAGTAAATCAGTACACCCTGTACACCACTCATAGACAACTGGAGAGAGTCTGACATCCATACAAACCTCCCCTGACTGGATGTTCCCCTCTTTGTCACATACAGAGCACACACTTACTCATTCATTCTCTAAGGTCTACCACACAATGATCCACACTGCTAACATGAAGTCAGCTACCACACCAGCATTGTCTATTAGTCAGAAATGAAGGTGGATGTTTGACAGTGACATGAACCCTCCTGCACTGATCTAGCAGCCTGGTTTGAGTCACCTGCAGCTTGTTGAGATCTCTCCTTGCTGCTGCTGACCATGTGACCGGGCAGAACTCCAGGTGAGATCAGACCAGTGACTGGAGCACCTGGAGCTGATCTGAGGTGTCATGCACACAGAGCATGTTCTCATCCTGGTCATACCTATTCCCATGTTACAGTCTATGTGTTGAGATAGCAGCTTGTCCAGTGTAATAGCCAATCATTTGACTTGATTGATGTTCCACTGACATCTAACTACACAGTTAACAAGTGTACGTGATACTGTATATGTTAATGTAGAGGGACATCTAGTGGTGAAAGTCTAACATGACAAGTAACTTCTATTGAGGGTTTGATTGTTCTCTAGACTGACTGAATGAACTGAGGTTGACCGTGGTCTCTGTTTGTTCCAGAATGACACAGTGACCTCAGTTTCTTGACCCTTCCCCTTTGACCTCTGATACCCTGACCCCAGCAGTACGGACGGGGCACGGCACATCATCACCGGCTCATTGGCTGAACTGAAGGTGTGTGTGATTTGTCTCTCTCTCTCTGTGTCTCTTGACCTGACCCCAGGACCACTCAGCATGACCCCAGCCTCCTACCCTGCAGCCCATAGGGAACACAGTACACCAGCTGGCTCTCAATGGAGCTTCTCATTAGGTCGCTCCTGGTTGTGTTTCTACTGTATGTGTGGACATGACAGAGTGTGTCTTTGTATAGCTGCAGTCCCCAATGTCAGAACCCAAGTGTCATTTGACTGTTGTTATTTTAGATATATATCTGCTGACAGTGGTTATTATTGTGCTGTCTGCAACTCATTTACTAAATGGTCTGAGATAAGTGTACACTGTGTAAGTGCTGTAAAGCTCTGTGGATAAAGTTTAATAAAATACATAATTTCATGTACAGTAAACACCATTTATAGTGGTGTTAATCAAGGTTCTGACTTGTAAGTTAGTCTTCCTCCAGCCGTCAGCTGTATGTGCATGTGTGCACAGTGTAGGATGGTGCTCAGCACCTGTTTGTCACACTGGTAACACGGGTCAATTGCAGGTTCTGATCCTTGGGCTACAGTCACACCAGGCAGTCAACATAAGATACAGAAAAGGCTTTAGGCTTTAATAAATCCAACCTTGACAAAATCTTCAACAGTAAAAACGTAGTGTCTTTCTGTCCTTTAAAAACCTAGGAGGGGTGTCTCTCGCAGTGGTCCTTTGGCGTATGCCGACTCGATTAATCCCGGCTGCCGGTTCTGTATAATCCCGCTCCGTTCCGCCGTAGCCCTCCTCTTGCGACGCGTATAGCGAGCCCCCTTAAGGCGTCAGCAGTCGAGCTGATATATCCTAGATTCTAGAAGCAGGTTCGTCGGTCAACCAGGCCGCGGTTGTGACCCAGGAGTCTAGTTGCGGCTGCGGAATCCAGCTGGTCCCTCATACCGATAGTAAACACGTTATGTTATAATAGAGCTCCCCCCCCCCCCTCCCTCCATTTAGTCCCCACCTGCTTTTTAAAAGAGCCCCTGCTATTGGCCAAGCAATCAGTGGAAGAAGTCATTAGGAGTGATGGGCTGGTCCCTGTCAGCTGGGGAGTTCTCTCCCCCCATCCTTGTTGTCTCCAAACACTGCACTGCACATATCCAAACAACAGCACACACCAAGATACCATGCAATAGTCACAGCAAACAACATGAAATCAAGACAACGGAAATAACCACAGCAATCAAAAACATCTCAAATCATAATCAAACCCCACTAAAATGTACTACAGAAATAGCAGACCAACATAGGCTGGCCAACTGGCATCTGTGACATTAACACCTCACATCACACTTCATATCTCAACTGTCCTCTGTCTTAGCTTTGTCTGCTGTTAGTCTTGCTGTAGTAGATGGTGTCACAAGAATAATGTACTATACACACACACACACACACAAAACACAACCCTTTGTCTATGTTCACAGATGATGAGAGTTAACTATGAAGACAGTAGAGGACGATATCAATGTCGATACTACAGACAGTTTGTGATCTCTGTGAGTTTGTAGGAGTTCAAAGTTGATGGTTGGAGTAAATATTTTGATGATTCTTGAACCTATTTGTCATCAAATTACAGAAGAATGTATTTGTTTAGGCAGAATCTATTGAAACGTAGAATTTGAAGTATATTACGTAAGATTATGTGTGTGTGTGTCTAATATGAGAGAGAGGGGGTGTGACTCTGTTGGTCATGAATGAATGTCTAGTTGACTGACCTGTTGAGTTTGTTTGTAATGTTAAATATGTGGATTAACCTAAACAACTTAAACAGAATGCAAGAGTTTATGTTCTTCAGAGTATTTCAAACTTGAAATGAACTAGTGTGAACCTGAAACACAACTGTGTGTTTGTACATCAGCCCTGAATACAAGCACCATGTTAGGATCTCATGTTGAAGATTTTCTAAACTAAACAGAACTTCTCATAGGTGATTCGTGATTTTCACTGATTGTGATGGGGTGAAAAAAAGTTTAATAAGGATTGAATGAGGTTTTCAATTAATTTATTGCATTTGAGGTCATTTTCTTTCATTCGCTCATTGGTACATTTAGGTGACATGTCATTGCTATGAGTTTTTATAAATGTTTGAAAATCTAAATTAATTTGTCTCCAGCATACTCACAGCAGTTTTGTTCAGATTCATATTTTGTAATCACATTTTCTTTTGAACTCCAGCATTTTCACATCTTTATTATTCACTGTGTGATAGGAGTGATGATCAAAGGGGCAGAGTTTTTACCTCCATAATTCAGATAAGGACTGAAGTATGGATAGAGTTTCTCAGTGAAGGTGCAGCCAGTGAAAGAGTAGATATGAGACCTGGCCTCCACATCATAAAAGGAGACCAGACCCTCCTCATTGTCCACAAACACCCCCACCTTCTGGGGCTTCTGTCTCAGGGAGAGGAGGACACGGGGGCAATCCAGAGCCTCATACTCATCTCCATTCCTCAGCCATACAATCCAGTATCCATCCTCAGGACTCAGTATGATCGCTCCCTTCCTGTTGATGGACTCTCTGACCACTCCCAGATCCCAGTCAGTCTTCCCCTCAACCTGCACCTCATAGTAGAACCTCCCTGAGGAGAAGCCCTGCTTTCCCAAGACATTAGGACAACGATCAAACCTCTCTGGGTTGTCAGGGAGATCCTGGCTTATGTCTCCATCTCTCACTTGTTTCCCATCCTCAGACAGGATGAGATAGGGACATGCTGTATCATGGTCCAGAGTCACATCCACCACATACTGCTGAATCCTATTCAATTCAGCGTCAGACAGCTTGTCCATCTCTTTTTTGAGTGTCTCCTGCAGCTGAGACACAGCTCTCCTCACTGCCCCCACACTCAGACCACTGTGGACACTGATCTCAGACCAGTCCTTGGTGTGTGGAGGGGTGCTCAGGGGTGGGAAGCTGTGCAGCAGGTGGAGGTGGTCCTCAGTGTGTGAGAGCTGCTCCAGCTCAGTGATTCTCCTCTTCAGCTCAGTGATCTCCTGCTCCAGATCTTGAATCAACCCTTCAGCCTGTTTCTCTGCTGCTTTCTGCTTCTCCTCCATCACCTCAATGAGCTCAGCCTGGCTTCTCTCAATGGAGCGCACCAGAGCAGTGAAGACCTGAATACTGTCTGATATCTCTCTCTCTGCATCTCTCTTGCTGGTCTCTACTGAGAGTTTGATCTCCTGAACCTTCTCCAGTCTCTCCTGGATCATCTGCTGCATGTCTCCCTCTGTCTTCTTCATCTGAGTCTTCCTCTCTTCACACTCCTCCTCTAGAGGAACAGTGTCATGGGTCTTGTGGTCCGTCTCAGTGCAGAACTGACACACACACGTCTGGTCAGTCCTACAGAACAGCTCCAGGGGTCTCTCATGCTTCTGACACATCCTGTCCTCCAGGTTCTCCACAGGGTCCATCAGCTTGTGTTTCTTCAAGGCTGCAACTCTCTGATGAGGCTCCAGGTGAGTCTCACAGTAAGAGGTCAGACACACCAGACAGGACTTCAGGGCCTTGAGCTTGGTACCTGTACAGATGTCACATGACACTTCTCCAGATCTGGCTGGTCGTCGGTATTGGCTGTTGGGTTTATTTTTCACTGACTTCCTGAACTGAGCAGCCATCTC
The DNA here is from genome assembly GCF_054491055.1 of Hypomesus nipponensis. NCBI lineage: Eukaryota > Metazoa > Chordata > Actinopteri > Osmeriformes > Osmeridae > Hypomesus > Hypomesus nipponensis. The sequence goes on from NC_140364.1 coordinate 4,176,310, forward strand.
AGAGATGAAGGTGTTGACACGAAGCTCAGGTCTCCTATAGAACTTCTCCTTGCACATGGGACATTGACACAGGTCACTGTTGTCCCAGTACTTGGTGATACAGACCTTGCAGAAGTTGTGTCCACATGGAATAGAGACAGGATCAATGAACACATCCAGACATATAGAACACAGGAATTGATCTTCAGACAGGAGACTGTTGCAGGAAGCCATTTCTACACTGGAGAGAGAGATCAAAAGTGAAACCATGAAAGCTGAGCTGAGTCAGGGAGTCATTTGTTACGTGACAGTTTGAGATTTCGAATAGTTCAAGAAACAGTGACAAGTACAGACATGTTGATATTATTTACACATATGATTCACATTACTACACTGTATGTCTTAATATGAGCATACTTTTATTTATTTTTTTAAACACTTGACAGTATTATTATTATAAATTGTCCACATCATTTGAATCAATCCTTGTCATTTAGACTACTCACCTGTGTGTTTTAGTCTTGATGTCTTAATGTTTTAGTCTTGATGTTTTAACTGTTGGATGTTTTAAACAGATTCTAGTTATATGCGTCTGTTCAGTGCTGCGATACTGTAAGTCTGTCCACTTCAGTAAGTTGAGGTAACAATGCTCCTCCTACCTAGTTCTCATTTTAGAATAACTATGCACCTTTTACTGACGAGACCAGTAATACCAGAATGTATAGGTGTGGGTGATCAGTGAGCACAATATACTGTACTATAGAGAGAGAGAGAGAGAGAGAGAGAGAGAGAGAGAGAGAGAGAGAGAGAGAGAGAGAGAGAGAGAGAAGCATTTTACAATAGAACTCCATACTTTATGGTTACATCAACAGTCTCTCCTCACCTTGAATTTAGTCCTTCTACCTCACTTTTTCAATGTTCTCATCCTTGTAGAGGGGTACTCCAGAAAGCAGGTTTTGCCACATAACCGGGTAAGTGAACTTGGCAGCTGGAGAGTAAAACCTGATGTCTGGAAAAGCCCATGAACACTTGCACAGACATTGTGATCATTGATTTAAATATGATTCTATCTCTCTTGAGGTACTGCCATTGTTTGTTTCAGTTTTTTGCTCAACTCCTCCCACTGTTTCTATAAGGTTTGGAAATCAAATTTGTAAATGTTTTTCATACTGAGGCTGGAGCAAACACATCTATAAAATATCAGTAAACGATGTAGCCATAAATTAAAGCAAAAAGGAAAAAAAAAAAAAGAAAAAAAAGTAAGTGTTACTGAAAAAAAAAAACTGGAGGAACATTTTGCAACTAACTAGGTTAATTGCAAACAGGTCAGTAACATGATTAGGCATAAAAAAGAGTATCTTAACCCTTGTGTGGTGTTCGGGTCTGTGGGACCCGTTTTCAGTTTTTATCAAAAGAAAAATCATATGATTAATTATTTTTTCAAACTGAGACTCATTGGCCTTGGCTCATTTTCTGTGAAGAACACATATCAGAACACATTTTCAATGACCACACACTGTACACCCCCCCTACACATTTATATTACATACGGAATGTTCGGGTCCACTGGACCCAGGGCTGATAAGAGTGTGGAAATTGTGTACATTCACTCTGTCCTCCTTTCTGGGCCTGTTGTTAGAGTGTGTGTGTGTGTGTGTGTGTGTGTGTGTGTGTGTGTGTGTGTGTGTGAAAGAGAGAGAGAGTTTTGTAGTTCTGCCCCTGCCGTTCCCGCACAATGTTGCAAAATTGTTGACAGATTCAAGCACCGACACCTGTCTGCTCTCACATTTTACTGTCTTGCGGGAACCAATCTTTATTTCCTCATACTCTATCCCATCTGCAAATTGGGGGTGGGATAATATAAATATAGCTTTGCCAGTGTGATTAGTTATCACAACTGATCAAGATGGCCAAAAGAGTCTCTGCTCAGAGGGCCATGCAATTGATTTTGGAAGAGAGAGAAGCTTTTGATGATGATGTAGAGTAATTTCTGCAAATTCAGAGTCGGACAGTGACTTTGAAGAAGAGGATGAGATTGAGCATAAGCTAGTTCCAAAACGAAGACGAGCCCCAGGACCAACCGGTCATTAGTCAGCTCAAGGACCACCCCATCAGCAGCCAGCACCACGACCAGAACAAGCCCGTTAGATAGCAAGTGAAGAAATATGGATGTCAAAATATGATGAAATTGAATGGCCTTCTAGCCCATGAAATGAGCCACAACGCATGGCTGCCAATGTGATAAGGATGCATCCAGGGCTAACACATGAGTAACAACACATGGTGCCTACTCATGTGCAGGACATCAAGTCTTCTTTTGAGCTTTTCATCCTAGATTCCATCCAGAAAATGATTCTGGATTGCACTCATTTAGAAAGAGGGCATGTTTTTGGAGAAAGGTAGAAAGAGATGGACCAACCCCATTGACATGTCTACTTTGGGGTTCTTATCCTTGCTGAACTTTTCAGGTCCAAATGGGAATCCACTGAATCCCTGTGGGATGCAGAAACTGGCAGATAACTTTTCCGTGCAACGTCTCAGGAAAACTTCCATATAATTTCCAGGATTATCCGATTGGATAACCGAAACGACAGACCAGCTCGATGGCAGAGAGACAAGCTAGCTGCCATCAAGACAGTGTGAGACAAGTGGGTCACTGCCTCCCCCTGTTTTACGACCCTGGGCCTAATGTCACAATTGATGTGTAGCTGATGCCATATAGGGGCCGCTGCCCCTTTAGGCAGTATATCTAAACCTGCAAATTATGGTATAAAGATCTCTGCTACCTGTGATGCCACTTCCTCATATGCTTGAAACTTACAAGTCTACACAGGGAAGCCTGATGGAGGAAAAAATCAAGGAATGAGAGTTCGGCTTGTGTTGTGTAAACTGACTTGAATGGGTTACATTTCTAAGGAAATTCAAATTGCCTAAATACAAATCTATAGTTATGAAAAACCTCCTTCATTTGTAGATTTGTTGACTGTTTTTCCATTCTGAATTTGATTATAACTGATTTCTTTCTTTGTTTACATGTTACAAACAAAAAACGAGTAGCACTTTAATTCATTCATGTAATCTAACAAAAGTAAAGCGCAATTTTTAACAATATATGCTGTTTATATTGCTTGTAATTGGGATGAAGTAAACATCTGTTGAGTATTTTAACTTAAAATATTTGATTGTGAGGAATTAAAACCCCCAAAATGCAGCGGGTCCACCAGACCCACGAACACTGGCTGAGTTACTAAAATGTGAACACCGCACAAGGGTTAAAGAGGCAGAGTCTCTCAGAAGTAAAGATTAGCAAAGGTTCACCAATCTGCCAAAACCTGCATCTACATATCATGAAATCATTTCAGAATAATTTTCCTTACGTAAAATTGTGAATACTTTGAATAGCTCATCATCTACAGTACATAATATAACAAAATAGTTCTGAGAATCTGGAGAAATCTCTATTTGTAATGGAGAAGGGGGGGAATAAATACTGCTTGCCTGTGATCCTCAGGCAGTCAGGCAGCACTGCATAAACACAGACATGATTCTATAATGGCAATCATTGCATGGGCTCAGAAACACCTCCAGAACTCATTGTCTGAACAAAGTTTGTGGTGCCATAAATTCAACACTAAATCGATGACGTCGTCCCCAAGAATGTAGTCCGGTCTTTCCCCAATCAGAAGCCCTGGGTTGATGCCGCGGTCCGGGCCAACCTGAGAGCCCGGGCTGTCGCCTTTAACTCTGGGGACCCTGATCAGTACAGGAAGTCTAGATACGACCTTCTGGCCATCCAAGCAGCAAAACGGGCTGACAGGACTAAGGTGGAGTCCAGCTACCATGGCTCTGACCCTAGGCACATATGGAGTGGGGTCCCTTTCTGTAAAGTCTCTAAAGTCCCTTTGTTGTCTGTAATGCAACATTACAAAACATAACTAGTGTGAAATTGAATTACAACTGTGTGTTTGTACATCGTCCCTGAGTACAAGCATCATGTTGGAGGTTTTATAAACCAAACAATTATGCTCATAGGTGATTTGTTTGTTTCACTGATTGTGGTAATGTGCAAAATAAAAAAATAAAAAAACCTTTTATTACTGTATTCTGGACAGTATTTACTGGTTTGAGATGATTATTTACCAGATTGTTTTCCTTTCTTTTATACAGACCGTGAAAGATTGACAGGAAAGGTACTAAGAAAGAGAAAAAAGCAGCAAATGGTCTCCCGCACACTCGCAACAGTTTTGTTCAGATTAATATTTTGTAATCACATTTTCTTTTGAACTTCAGCATTTCCATGTCTTTATTTTTCACTGTGTGACAGGAGTGATGATCAGAGGGGCAGAGTTTTTACCTCCATCAATCAGACAGGGACTGAAGTATGGATAGAGTTTCTCAGTGAAGGTGCAGCCAGTGAAAGAGTAGATATGAGACCTGGCCTCCACATCATAAAAGGAGACCAGACCCTCCTCATAGTCCACAAACACCCCCACCTTCTGGGGCTTCTGTCTCAGGGAGACAGAGGGTCCAGCCAGAGCCTTGTACTCATCTCCATTCCTCAGCCATACAGTCCAGTATCCATCGTTAGGACCCAGTTTGATCTTTCCCTTCCTGTTGATGAACTCTCTGGCCACTCCCAGATCCCACTTCGTCTTCCCCTCAACCTGCACCTCATAGTAGAACCTCCCTGAGGAGAAGCCCTGCTTTCCCAGGACACAGGGACAAGGATCAAACCTCTCTGGGTTGTCAGGGAGATCCTGCTCTATGTCTCCACACCTCACTTGTTTCCCATCCTCAGACAGGATGAGATAGGGACATGCTGTATCAGGGTCCAGAGTCACATCCACTGCATACTGCTGAATCCTCTTCAGCTTGACTTCAGGCAGCTTCTCCATCTCTTTATCGAGTGTCTCCTGCAGCTGAGACACAGCTCTCCTCACTGCCCCCACACTCAGACCACTGTGGACACTGATCTCAGACCAGTCCTTGGTGTGTGGTGGGGTGCTCAGGGGTGGGAAGCTGTGCAGCATGTGGAGGTGGTCCTCAGTGTGTGAGAGCTGCTCCAGCTCAGTGCTTCTCCTCTTCAGCTCAGTGATCTCCTGCTCCAGATCTTGAATCAACCCTTCAACCTGTTTCTCTGCTGCTTTCTGCTTCTCCTCCATCACCTCAATGAGCTCAGCCTGGCTTCTCTCAATGGAGCGCACCAGAGCTGTGAAGACCTGAACACTGTCTGATATCTCTCTCTCTGCATCTCTCTTGCTGGTCTCTACTGAGAGTTTGATCTCCTGAAGCTTCCTAGATCTTTCTTCCATCATCTGGTTCATCTCAGCCATCATCTGTCCCAGTTTAACCTTCCTCTGTTCATACACCTCTTCTAAAGTGACAGTGTCATGGGTCTTATGGTCTGTTCTCGTGCACATGAGACACACACACGTCTGGTCAGTCCTACAGAACAGCTCCAGGGGTCTCTCATGCTTCTGACACATCCTGTCCTCCAGGTTCTCCACAGGGTCCATCAGTTTGTGTTTCTTGAAGGCTGCAACTCTCTGATGGGGCTCCAGGTGAGTCTCACAGTAAGAGGCCAGGCACACCAGACAGGACTTCAGGGCCTTGCGCTTGGCACCTGCACAGATGTCACATGACACATCAGGATTAGTCGGACGCAGTTCTGGACTGATGGCAGCTTTCAGTGGCTCTGACTTCCTGAACTGAGCAGCCATCTCAGAGACGAAAGTGTTGACATAGAGATCTGGTCTTTTATCAAAAGTCATTATACACATGGGACATTGACACAGGTCACTGTTGTCCCAATACTTGGTGATACAGGCCTTGCAGAAGTTGTGTCCACACAGAATAGAGACTGGATCAGTGAACACATCCAGACAGATAGAACACTGGAACTGATCTTCAGACAGGACACTGCTGCAGGAAGCCATTTCTAGAATAAGACCAGAAGTTCAATTATGAATCTTGTGAACCTACTACCAACTAGAACCAACCTAGAACCTAGAACCAAGTATAATGTTATTTTGTTGAAGATGTACTTTCATTAAATAAGCGATAGCATAGATAGAAATAGCACAATATGGAAATACTGCATATTGAAGAGCATAGTTCTATAGTATTTTGAACGTCTGAGTCAAGCAACAGTCTTTATTTACTATTCACATCAAAATTGGATACCCTTGATTCTCTGTTCTCACCTATTGGCACTTATGTCGTTTTCTATGATCTCTGTGTATAAAATAACCAAGTCACTCTCTACCTGATCCAAGTAGAAGGTGTTTCGAGAGTTTAGAATCTCTTTCGTTTCGTTTCAGTGAAATAACGATAAGAGGCTCCTCCCCTCCCAGTCTTCTGTTCTTAACAAAGTTAACCCTTTCATGACTGAATTATATCTAGCAAGTCAGCTGACAGGAAGGGTTTTATTACTTTGAAGCTCCAAATTAGATACAAAATCAATTCCAAAAAAGTTGGGATGTTGTGTAAAAGAGATTTGAAAATCTCATGAACTAACTGTCTAACCAACTGTCTAACTTTCTCTTTCAGAACAACCTGCTTGACCCCAACCAATCGGGCTTCTAGACCGGCCACTCCACAGAGACTGTCCTCCTTTCAGTCACCACTGCCCTCCAGTCTGCCAGAGCGGCTTCGAGGTCATCCGTCATCATTCTGCTGGACCTTTCTGCAGCGTTTGACACGGTTAACCACCAGATCCTGCTCTACAGACTTTCTGAGATGGGCATCACTGGCACTGCACTCCAGTGGATCTCATCCTACATCTCGGGAAGATCCTACCAGGTCTCCTGGGGAGGCAAACTGTCTGACCCTCACCAGCTCTCCACCGGTGTCCCATAGGGCTCCGTCCTTGGACCCCTCCTCTTCTCTCTGTACACCACCTCACTTGGACCAATCATCACCTCCCATGGCTTCTCCTACCACTGCTACGCCGACGACACCCAGCTGTACCTGTCGTTTCCCCCGACCGATCCGGGGATCTCAGCTAGGATTGAAGCCTGCCTCGCAGACATCTCCGCCTGGATGACCGAGCACCACCTCCAGCTGAACCTCGCCAAAACTGAACTTCTCATCATCCCGGCTAAACCCTCCATCTCCCACGATCTGTCAATCCCCCTGGGATCTGCGACAGTGACCCCCTCATCCTCTGCCAGGAACCTTGGGGTTACCATGGATGACGAGCTCTCCCTCACGGCCCACATCGCTGCAGTCTCCCGGTCTTGTAGATTTACCCTCTACAACATCCGGAAGATCAGGAGATACCTGTCCGAGCACTCCACCCAGCTGCTAGTCCAAGCACTGGTCCTCTCCAAGTTGGACTACTGCAACTCGCTGCTCGCTGGTCTCCCAGCATGTGCAATACGTCCTCTTCAGAGGATTCAGAACGCGGCGGCCCGCCTGGTCTACAATCTACCCAGACGCTCCCATGTTACCCCGCTCCTCATCTCTTTCCACTGGCTACCCATCAACGCCCGTATCAGATTCAAGACCCTGGTACTGACCTTCCGAGCAGTGAACGGGACTGCACCCATCTACATCAAGTCTCTCCTGCAACCTTACACCCCCACCCGTCACCTACGGTCTTCTTCAGACAACCGCCTGGTGGTCCCACTGCTCAAGACTGCCCGGTCCCAACACAAGCTCTTCTCCTGCCTGGCCCCCCAATGGTGGAACCAGCTCCCTACCTACATCAGGGACACTGACTGTCTCCCCACCTTCAAGAAAAGGCTCAAGACGCACTTGTTCCGGGAGTACAACGGCACTTAAGAATGCAAGGCTGGACTGGTTAGTTTCCTCCAGGATCACAATGACTCTTATTAAGTGACTCATTGCTCTTTTAGGTTAGATATAACGAAGCTAAGTCTTGTACTCGCTGTGAAATATTTTACTGTTGATTGTTCTTCTACAGGTACAGTCCTGCACTTTTGTGGTTCATGTTGTTTTAATTTGTAACTTGTATAACTGCATGCTCTTATGGGTCTTCCCTTTTGGCACTTGTTTAGCTTTTTAACAATGTATGCTTCATGTTTTGGCTACTTGCAATGTTTGGGACAATCTCGTTGTTATGATCAGTGACCTACGCTCTTTTGTAAAGCTCTCTCTTGGAAGTCACTTTGGATAAAAGCGTCTGCTAAATGAATAAATGTAAATGTAAACACATTTTTGGGAAAAAATAAGGTAATTTGGAATTTGATGGCTGAAACATGTCTCAAAAAAATTGGAATGGGGGCAATACAAGGGACCAGTATTGATGACCAGTATTCCATCATCGCCATGACAGCATACTCACCAGTATTCCATCATCACCATGACAGCATACTCACCAGTATTCCATCATCGCCATGACAGCATACTCACCAGTATTCCATCATCACCATGACAGCATACTCACCAGTTTTCCATCACCATGACAGCATACTCACCAGTATTCCATCATCACCATGACAGCATACTCACCAGTTTTCCATCACCATGACAGGATACTCACCAGTATTTCATCATCACCACAACCACAGCATTAATATCAACACATACTGAAGAGAAGCTTTGTATTTTGCCCTTTATTGGCGCAATGAGGCAGCATGATACAGAAGCAGCATAATGACGGTGTTCATCTTGGAGGTTTGACAGACTGGAGTCACATCTCTGCTATCAGGTATGTGACATCAGTTATCAGTTTTACAACACAGAATAAAAACTGATGGGAGTTTATTATATTAATCTGGACAACTAGTATATTGGCAACATAAGCAGAAGAGAACAGTTTACAGAGCGTGTGTGTGTGCGAGGAGTGTGTGTGTGTGCTGCGAGGAGTGTGTGTGTTAGAAGTGTATGCGGTCTTCGTAGAGAGACAGCAGTAGCAGTATGCTCCAGCCAGTCAGCAGTCCAACGTTCTGCAGGAAGAACATCAGCCAGGGGTGACGGCTGTCCACATGGACCATGGTGGGGAGCTGCAGACACACACACACACACACACAGATACACACACAGATACACACAGATACACACACACACAGATACAGACACAGGCATACAGAGAGAGAGAGACACACAGATACACACACACAGATACACACAGACAGATACAGACAGATACACACACAGACACACACAGACACAGATACACACACACAGACATACATACAGAGAGAGAGAGAGACAGAGAGAGACAGAGAGAGAGAGAGAGAGAGAGAGACACACACACAGACATTTACACACAGAGACACACACAGTCACACACACCTACATTAGAAAAAGCATAATCTCCAGCTAGTGCTGTAGCAGCTACTAACAGGGTCTGTCTGTCGCCATGGTTACGTGTCTGATTGTCATGGTTATATGTCAGATTACCATGGTTATATGTCAGGTTCGGGGGGGCGTGAAATAGCAGCTGTGGGTACATGTTACCATACCCACCATATCAGCCAATCCCACGTAGAGGAACATTCCGGTGGTAACTGCGGCGATCCACTGCTTGGTGGCGGCGTCGGTTGCTATGGAGAGGGCGAGGTACAGTCCCCCGAATGATGTCATGGCACAGCCCACGTTCAGCAACAATGCCCTGCGCACCGACACGCCACTCTGGAGAAGGATGGCAAAGTCCCCTGCACACACACACACATAGAACCACATAGAACCACATCACACACATGCTGTACACATATACTGTGGGAGGACGGAATGCAGTTGTACATTGTAAGGATGGGATGGAGGTCTAGCTACACTGGGTAGGGAGGGGTACAGAGCTGTACTGTGTGAGGATGGGATGGAGGTCTATCTACACTGGGTAGGGAGGGGTACAGAGCTGTACTGTGTGAGGATGGGATGGAGGTCTATCTACACTGGGTAGGGATGTGTACAGAGCTGTACTGTGTGAGGATGGGATGGAGGTCTATCTACACTGGGTAGGGATGTGTACAGAGCTGTACTGTGTGAGGATGGGATGGAGGTCTATCTACACTGGGTAGGGAGGGGTACAGAGCTGTACTGTGTGAGGATGGGATGGAGGTCTATCTACACTGGGTAGGGAGGGGTAAAGAGCTGTACTGTGTGAGGATGGGATGGAGGTCTATCTACACTGGGTAGGGAGGGGTACAGAGCTGTACTGTGTGAGGATGGGATGGAGGTCTATCTACACTGGGTAGGGAGGGGTACAGAGCTGTACTGTGTGAGGATGGGATGGAGGTCTATCTACACTGGGTAGGGAGGGGTACAGAGCTGTACTGTGTGAGGATGGGATGGAGGTCTATCTACACTGGGTAGGGAGGGGTACAGAGCTGTACTGTGTGAGGATGGGATGGAGGTCTATCTACACTGGGTAGGGAGGGGTACAGAGCTGTACTGTGTGAGGATGGGGTGAAGACTCACCCAGCTCGTGGGGCAGCTCGTGGCAGAGCACGGCCAGGGAGGAGGCCAGGCCAGACCTCCAGGACACAGAGAAGGCTGCTCCGATAGCCAGGCCGTCTGCAAAGTTGTGGATGCCATCACCCAGGGTGATCATGAAGGGGAGCAGTCTCTGTTCTGGGTTGGGGCAGGGTAGAGGGGGAGGAAGGGAGGGGGGAGGAGGGGGGGAAGGAGGGTAAGGGGGGGGAGGCGGTAGAGGATGGGTAGGGTGGAGAGGGAGGATGAGGGGGAAGGGAGGGGAGGGAGGGGAGAAGAGGAGAAGGGGAGGAAGGGAGGGGGGAGGGGGGGGAGAAGGACGAAAGGAGGGGGAGGGGGTAGAGGACATGTAGGGTGGAGAGGGAGTAGGAGGAGGAAGCGAGGGGAGGGGAGGGGAAGGAAGAAGGGGGAGGGGGGGGAGGACAGGGGAGGGGAAAGGGGGAGGAGGTAGGGAAGGGGAGGTCAGTGAGGACAGTAGGGTATAAAGTTTATCTCTATCAGATTAACCTATACAATCTACAGTACATAACAACGGCTGAACATGGCTGCTCCAATAAGGGCCCAGTATACCAGTTCATTCAGGACACTCACATATTGATTTAAGAATTTATTACATGGAAATATGTTTATCTTTGGAGGTGTGGATCTATCTAAAGGGAAACACTCTGGTTTGGAGCATGGCTAGAATAGCACAAGTTCATACAAGAACAAGGCAGGATACAAATCCCCTGGTGGACAGGAAATCAAATGTTCAAATCCAGGAAATGTCCTGCATGTTTAACAGGAAAAAGGCTTCACAGAGCACTAACAACGTCCTGCAGTGACGATACAGCAGACAGGAGGCGCTGGAGATGGTGGAAGGTGAAAGCAACACTGCACATAATGCACATAGCGGCACATGTTGTGTGAGTGTGTGTGTCTGGCTCTGTGAGTTCATGCAGTATTTAAGGACCCTGGAGGGGAAGGTCTAGACATGAAATGAGCACACCAGCAGTTGTTGTGAGTGAGTTGCGTCGGCAGATGACACGCTGCCTGAGTGCCATGCCTGAACAAGCTTCACCAGATATTGCTTTACCAATCAGGGTGCATTACTAGTGCTGCTTATCCAGTCAGTGTAGGCTGGTGCTGGTTCTGAAGACCAATCAGATCTCACCTTTGGTACGTTCCTTCTTTGGAGAAACGGGCTCCTTGTCTTCCCCATCCACCTGAAACACACAGTTCATAAGGGACCAAATGTCCTCACGAGTATAAGTATGGGAAAAGGTACCTTAGTGTTAGGGTTGGAATTACAAGTACTTTAGGGGGAAAGGTAGGGGGTAAGTGGTTAGAGAGAACCTGATTTGGAATGGGAGTGAATGGTCAGGCCTAATTAGGATAGAAAAAATGTGCGTGAGAGTGTTTGTGTGTGAGAGAGAGTGTGTGTGTTATGTGAGAGAGTGTCTGTGTATGAGAGAGAGAGAGAGAGAGAGAGAGAGAGAGAGAGAGAGAGAGAGAGAGAGAGTGGTATGTGAGAGTGTCTGTGTATGAGAGAGAGAGAGAGAGAGAGAGAGAGAGAGAGAGAGAGAGAGAGAGAGAGAGAGAGAGAGAGAGAGAGAGAGAGAGAGTGGTATGTGAGAGAGTGCATCGGTGTGAGAGAGTGTGTACCAGGTCTGTCTGGGAGGCAGTCTTCCTCTTCTCCTGGTACATCTCCAGCACCTTGCCATGGTCACAGTGGTGAGGCTCCTCCTCCTCCTGCACACAAACAGCCTTCACAATCAGCCTTCACAATCAGCCTTCACAATCAGCCTTCACATTCAGCCTTCGCAATCTTCTTTATATCTACTGGAAATACCAGCAGAGAGAAGATACCAGCAGAGATATCAGCAGAGATGAGAGATCAGAATGGAGGAGAGACCAGAAAGGAGCGGAGAGGGGAAGGGAGGAGAGACCAGCAGCAGGGACCAGGAGAGAGGAGAGACCAGCAGCAGGGACCAGGAGAGAGGAGAGACCAGCAGCAGGGACCAGGAGAGAGGAGAGACCTACGCCGTGGTGGTGCGGGTGGTGGTGGTGTTCCTTCTTCTGAGTGACTATGGAGAAGACGGTCTCCATGAGGTAGAAGTAGTAGATCCCAGCCATCACCACCAGGAGCTTGTACACGTGGTCCTGAGGTTCGTCACTGTGGCTGGAGCCCGCTTCATGGACATGCAGTCCCAGCACCTACACACACACACACACCAGTGTACACACACACACACACACACACACAAAACAACATGTATTGTTACCTGGTTGCTAGGCATTATCAAATGAGAATTCTAACTCCTGGACAGCAAGCAGCATGAAATGTATGACTTTTTTCTTGTAAGTTTAAATTAAATGTTTGTAAAATACACTGAAATGTCACATTGATGTTACTGTTGTATAACAGCAATAAACCACCTGAAACCCATCAGATATACCCTGGGTTGTGCTGCGGTCACAGGATATCAGTGATAAAAACCTTGCGTGGTTTATTGTGACAGTACACCCAAAGTCAAAGTCAAAGAGATTTATTGGTCAGATGCACAGCATAACAGCGGTCATTCTGGGCAATGCAAGTCTTAATAGAAAATGTTCCGGGGGAATTGTGAAGTGTGCTTGTGACTGCCCCAGCTGTCAGTTGACTCCTGCTGTGTACTGCCAAACTGAGTTTGACACCGCTGATGCTATCGAGCTAGCGAGCTAGCTGACTCTTACTACAGTAACCAAGTCCCCCCCTCTCATCTGGCAAAAAAGCAACAAATGGATCTTGGTGGTGTTGCATTTCTGTTTTGGCACCCTGCCCCTTCCAGTGAGTATATTCTAAATAGTATTTTATAAGCCGTGCAACAAAACAATAATGCTACACAATCGGGAACGAGGTGCACATTTTGACTATATACTAGTTATTAGTGTACACAGGGTAGCAGTGTATACAAGGTAATAGTATGTACTGGGTAGTGTATATAGTAGTATAGTATGGTAGTGTAGTGTAGTGTATATTCGTAAGTAGCTCTGGATAAGAACATCTGCTAAATGATTAAATGTATATTGGGTAGTGGTATATATGGTATAGTGTATGGTAGGTAGTAGTGTACTGGATAGTATATACTAGGTAATAGTGAATAATTGTGGACTAACCATGAGCATGAGGTGCAGCAGTGCATCTCCAGAGAGTGAGCCTAGTAGCAATGTTTACTTAGTAGTGCTATTAAGTAGTAGTGTATGCTAGGTAGTAGTGCATACTAGGTAATAATGTCTAACTATGTACTAACCATGGGCATGAGGTGCAGCAGTGCGTCTCCGGTCAGCGAGCCCACAGCCAGACTGACGCAGAACTGGATGCAGAGCTGGAACACGCTGCTGCAGGACGTGCAGAGCAGAACCACGATACCAACCATGGAGGTCAGGCTGATCAGCAGGTTAGCTATGCTGGCGTACACAAACCCTGGAGAGACAGGAGACATGGGGGTCAGGAGACACCTGCTCAGGCCTGGAGCTGGAGGCAGCACACAGGAGCTGGGGAGGAGGGGGGGGGGGGGGGTCAGGAGGGGGGGGGGGGTCAGGAGGGGCTCGGGGGGCTGGGGGTGTTAGGAGGGGCTGGGGGTGATAGACTCACGCTCGGTGGTGGTGAGAGAGTCGGAGGGATCCGGGTGGGGCAGGGCAGAGCAGGCTCCTGACAGCAGCTGCTGCAGCAGGGCGGGGCTGAGCCGAGCCAGGTCAGACCGGACCAGAGCAGAACCGTTCATCCCATGGATCTGGACCAGCTGCTGAGCCGTGAAACACACCTGGCAGGAGACACACATTAGTGTGTTAGTGAATGAGTGAGTGGGTTTGTGAATGTGTGTGTGCGAGAAAGTGTGAGTGTGTGAGTGTTTGTGGTTACCTGGTCCCAGCTACTGTTCCTACCCTGTCCCTCTTCAGTATGGTTGTGATCCTGGTGACTGTGGTCCCGGTGACTGTCGTCCTGATGACTGTGGTTACGGTGACTGTCGTCCTGGTGACTGTGGTCACGGTGACTCTCATCCTGGTGACTGTGGTCACGGTGACTGTCGTCCTGGTGACTGTGGTCACGTTGACTGTCGTCCTGGTGACTGTGGTCACGGTGACTGTCGTCGTGGTGAGCGTGGAGGTCCGCTGGGTGAAAATGATCGTGTTCTTCGTGTTGTGTTTCTCCTATCTTCAGACTGCTCATCAGATCCTGCAGCTCTGAACAGGAAACACCGACTGTCACACTGTAGCCCTGTGTAACTATAACTATAGCACCAGAAGCAGTAATGGTGCGGTTCCCATGGTAACAGTACAGAACCAGTGAGGATTATGCTGTCATTACTATGGTAACTGCACAATACCAGAGACAGTGACACTGTCGTTGCCCAGGCGCTGCATGATGGAGTCCAGGAAGTAGGTTTCCCCCGGGAGGGCGTGGCCTGTCAGGCAGTCTCCCCGGAGAACGTGGTACACAATGCTCCCCATCACCATGGAAACCGTACTGTGGTTACCCGACCACATGCTGACCTCGGCCATAATGTCACGGCTGCTCCGACACTGGTGATTAGGAGGGAGGAGGGCACAGGTAGCACTAGGTTAACACCAGGTTATTATGGGGTGTAAAGTGTTACCGTGACTGCGTCACCCACCTCCACATGATGGTGAGCTGGTGTGTAGTGTGTGTGGATGTCCTGCAGCAGAGAGGACAGTGTCTCCTCCAGCTCCCCCGCCTGCTCCTCCTGCTGACGGAGGCTCCCGAGGAGGCGCTCTGTCTCCTCGCCCCAGCGCCCCTCCCTCATGGCGGCGCAGGCCAGGGCGGGGCTACTGAGATAGAGGCCACACCCCTCGGACACACGGTAGAGCTGCTCCACTCCCAGACCTTCGCTGGAGTAGTTCCTGACCAGCTGGTCTAGATAGAGGAGAGGCTGGCACTGGACACACACACCACACACACACCACATACACACATGCACACCACACACACACCACATGCACACATGCACCACCCACACACACCACACATGCACACAAGTACCACACACACAAACATACACATGAACATACTGAACCCAGTGAAGTCCTGCTATCTGTCAGGCTGTGAGATCATGCTGGATCCATCATGGAGGTTGACAGCTGAGTAATGAGCCAGAGACTTCACCTGGTTGTTTACAGCTGGGTGCCGTTCCACCCTAGGCAATCAGCATTAAAACATCTTAGATATTCACTGAGTGAACCTTTCATTGCCTGAAGGAAATGTGACCTGCTGAACTCTTGTTATAATTTAAACCAATGTATTCAATGCACATGACATCTGTAACGTGACTGAAGCTGCATGCGCCAAGCGGTTATCCAACCGGAGTCCATTGTCCAGAGAGACAACAAGCTGGATCTCAAAGGTCTTGCAGGGGCTGTAAAGCGATGAAAATAGACCTGTTTCCTGTTGGTCTTTAAGTTGATAAAACAGGTTCCCGAACAAATTGTGTGTTTCAGTTTAGTTGTAATTATTAATCAGATGTTTACCATGTTGGAAATAGATATATCTGAATATAATATACAGCGAGCTATGTGCCGAAAGCTGTGCGCGCTGTTGTCAAGAACGGCAGCAACTTTGCAACTTTTACGTCGCGTTGCGCGAAGTTCTTTCAACATGTTAAAACAAATGTGAGGTTATTAAGATTCAATAGAAACAGTTTGGATGGGTTCATATTTGACTTGTCAAAATAGAAAACCTAATTTAAAAACCCAGCACACACTGTAGCGCTCGGCGCAATGATACCAGGTGTGGATTGGACCTCGACCTCTCTGAAAGCGGAGAGAAAGACGGGCAAAGACGTTACCTTTTCACACGACACTGCTGCCCACTGCACACGCCGCTCGAGCTGATTGAAAAGGGAGCGAACGGCCGTGTGATTCAGCCACCCCTGGCCTGTGGATACCATTTCCAGCATCCCGGAGGAGACCTGCTCCTCCAGTGAGCATCTTAGCCCCGCCGGGAGACCCAGCCACAGCCACACCAGGAGCACGCCACTCAGCGGAGAAACACACTTCATCCTCTGATCTCTTGAAAGTGTCCAAGTAATTTTATATGTGAAGAAACTGATGCAGTTATTCAAGCAGGTCAATGGTTCCCCTCGTGCTGATACCGTCCACGCACTCACACTGCAACAAGTTTGAGCAGGTGTCAGATGGCGCAGGTAAAGATTCCGTTGAACTTGTCATCTGTGTCCTGATTGGTCCGCGGGAGATCCGCACTTATCACAAAGCAGCCCCGCGGCGCGAGAGGGGCTTACCTGCCCCCCTAGAGATTCTCCGGTGGCTGAAAGGTGGCTCTCCATCACGGTACTGAAGACACTTTAAATAAACGAGCATATATAATATACACATGTGAATATATACACACGGCCAAGGTATCATCATAGTTAAATGACTAAATGTAATCTTGGATGTCCCGCGGAGATAACGTCATTGTCAAACCAGCTGATTCAGCTGATCTTTCAGGCCTCAGTCTGGACTGCTTAAATGCACAGAATACAGTATTAAAAAACCCCATTAACATACAGGATACATGATACATGTTCATAGAGCATAAACAAGATCGTATTCATTTCAAACCAAAATGTTTTATGTAGTGAATTTGTGTACAGATGATCTATAGTAATAATGTACAGGTGATGATCTATAGAAATAATGTCCAGGTGATGATTGTTAGTAATAATGTACAGGTGATGATCGTCAGTTAAAATGTACAGGTGATGATCTATAGAGATAATGTACAGGTGATGATCTATAGTGATAATACAGGTGATGATCAATAGTGATAATTGTCAGGTATTTGAAGGGGCTCCAAGAGACAGCACACCCTTCCTTTTACACATATGTGTGTTTGTCTAACACATAGACAAACACACATACACACACACACACACACACTCACTCCAGGTCACTGTGACCTGAGTTAATAGAGGGGTGTGCTCTGTCTGCACAAGTCCTGTCTCACTACAGTCTGAAGTCCAGACAGACTCTTCCTGGAGAAGACATGGACAAATGTCCGTGTGTGTGTGTTTGTCTACGTTTGTGTCCCTGTGACTGATCTGCCCTGACAGGCGTGCGTGTCACTGTGGCCGACCTACTCTGACAGAAGGGTGCGTATTACTGTCATTACTATGTGTGATCACTGCCCCTGGTGACTGACACAACCACACTGCTTTATTCCAGTAACTGGGGAGGGAAGGGGAGGAGGGAGGAGCTCCAGTCAGAAGAGTGGACTCAGATGACTCCTGGGAAGTGCGTGTGTGTGACCGCGACGGGAGGTTTGTGTGACTGTGATGGCCCGTGGTCCACGCAGGGACCTGGACCTTTCATTGCTGCACGTCGATATCTACCAATGTACACTTGATAACCAATGAATGACACACCTGAGCAATGATTTACCTTTCTTGCACCATAAACATACCTTTTAGAGAGCGTCTGCTAAAATGACTAAATGTTTTAAGCAAACCACGTTAGAATTCTTGTTGTTGCTGTTGTCATGATGGCGGTCTGGGAGACGTGGACATGAGAACGGACTGTACCATTCCTCGGTGGTGTGGGGGGGGGGGGGGGGGAGGTGGCGGGACCTAAAGGTCAGGTAGCATCTATCTCTGCAGTTTTCTTGATTTCGCTGTGGTTTCCATGCTCTTCTGTTGCTAGTTGTTTTATCTTCAGTTAGAGTTGAATAAACCCCTCATTTTTGCACCCTACTTAGTTGCTTCTCATTGCCTTGTTGGTCATCCTTCGCAGTGACATCATTGACTACTCATTTCCTCGTTTGTATTTTTAGTTGTGCTGTGGCATTGCTCTACCAATACAATAGTACTGTATGAGTAGAAGCCAGGGGGAAGTGCAGTCATCTGGTCCTCACGTCACCAGACCTTCATATTAGTCAACCTCCTTCTCAACATAGGACATTCCAGACCGCTTGACCCGATGTACATTAAACACAGCAGGCTGATAAGAGGCTCCACCACCTTGATCCTGTTGCTTGGTCGATGCTATCTCTTTCACGGATTAGTTAATCATTGGGAGCCAACCGGGTCCCTGTGACCTCTTCCCAGAATGCAGTGTATCTGTACACATAAGAACAGTAAGTATGGCCAAATCATGTTTTCAGATGCAGTTTCCTGTCAAATGTGTTGGAACAGTAAAACACACACCTTTGTATGCATGTAACCAGTTCACCACAGTGTCATTTTTATTCCGAACAGACCATAAATCCATAACTTTGTTATCTTGTAGTGGTTCCCCCAGAGAGCTGACTAATCATTCTAGAAGCTTCTCAGGGCTCAGGGTTGGATTCAGCTGCTGCTGAGCCAGGGAGAACAGACCTCTCAGCTTCCACCTCCTCCAACATGCCGCTCCTCTCCTCCTCCCCCGCCACCTTCTCCTTCCTGCCCCTTCTCTCCCCCCACCTCCTACCTACCCCTCCTCTCCCCCCCTCACATCCCTGACCACCTCTCCTCCTCCCCCACCTTCTCTCCTTCCCCTTCATCCTCCCTCCATATTCCTCTTTACTGGCCTTCAGAAACTATTGGAATAATGCTTGTGCTAAAAATTACAGAAAAATATTTATTGATTTATAAATGGTTCATGAAACATCACATTTCTTCATATATTCTTTTTTTGTTGTTTTTTTTAACATAAAATAATGCCATCGGATGGAATAGTAAGAGACATGGCACTTCTACCAAGCAACAGAAACGCAGAGTAACCGGAGAGGTCAGTCTTATAGATCATTTAAATCGAATGATCTCCTGGGTTGCCATTCGAATGAGCTCATTGAAGTCAAACTGAATGTACTTCCTCCAATAGCGTCGGTCCCTGCCGTACACCTGGGCAGGGTAACAGGGACTTCCTGTGGAGGAAGAGCGCACACAGTCAACACTGTCCCCCGCAGATCAGGAGTCAACGCTACAGAAGAAGGGGGAGGGAGAGGACAGTGGAGGAGGGAAAGGAAGAGGGAAAGAAGGGGAGAAGACGAGGAGGAGGACAGGAAGAGAAAAGAGGAGAAGAAGAGAGGAGGTGATGGAAGACACTAGAGAGGACAGAAGAGAAGAGAGGAAAACAGGAAAGGGGAGAACGAGAGGAGGGGGGGGGGGAAAAGGACTGACCAATCCCGTGCAGGATTCTGGCCACGGCTCTCCCTGAGAACTTCTCATCGCTCCGATTGGCCAGAAAACTCCGGATGTCAGCTCTGATCTGCTCCTCCCAGTCCTGCAACTGGACGACAAACACAAACAAATAATCAACACACAAACGTCACATGTAGTCTGTATGGCAATGTATGTGTGCATGACGCATGTATAAAGTACATGTATGTATGTATATGACCCCCCCAGGTGACCCAGGCCAGGTTTTACTGGCCTTCCCAGTGAGGGGCGACTGTGTGTATGTGTGTGTGTGAGCGTGTACCTTGTGCTTGCTGCTCTCCAGCTCCTCAGCAGCCTGCAGGGTGAGGTCCATCTCCCTCCTCCTGTTGAAGTATTCTCCCAGCAGAACTTTGAGCTGCTGGCTGCTGCCCTGCTCCGGCTCACAGCAGCTCACACTGCGGAACGCCACACTGCTCACACACACACACACACACACCCACAGTACTTAAGTATACGTGTTTATGTGCTTTCATGAGTGTCTATGTGTGTCTGTGAGAGAGAATCTGTAGGAGAGTTGGTCTACACCCACTAAAATCTATAGGTCCTATCACATCCTAAAGGACTCATTAGAACCCAGAGAAGAAATTTGAACCTGGAGAAGCCGTTAGAACTTCGATGACTCCTCAGAACCTTGCGAAGCCAGGTCCAGATACGTGGCTATCTAAGTGTGTGTGTGTGTGTGTGTGACCTGCGGAAGGCGTTGAAGCAGGCAGACAGCTGGTAGAGCTGGGTCTTCTCCTGGGCGAGCACACGGCCATGCAGGAAGTTACACACGCCATCCATCTCCTCAGGAAGCAGGTCGCCATAG
This sequence comes from Hypomesus nipponensis, assembly GCF_054491055.1. Lineage (NCBI taxonomy): Eukaryota > Metazoa > Chordata > Actinopteri > Osmeriformes > Osmeridae > Hypomesus > Hypomesus nipponensis. The sequence continues at coordinate 4,196,668 of NC_140364.1, forward strand.
GAACGGAAGTGGAAGGAGAGCTTGGAGAACTCCACCAGGACCCCGCCCCGACCGGAACCTGGGGGAGGGATGGTGAGGAGGAACACACGCGTATACACATGAACACACACAATCTCACACAGATATACACACACACAAACGCAAGCCCAGAGGAGTGAGAGGATCTCAGTCTCGCACAAACTCTCTCTCACACACACACACACACACGCACATACACACACTCACCGCTCCATTGCAGCTGACGGATTCCTCTCTTCACCAGGGGCAGCTGCCATCCCATAGTGTCAGCTACCTCGACGACATCAAACTCCACCGAATCATAAGCCTCCACACGCTCACCTGCCATGCGCTTCCTTGCCAAAACCACGGCAACTGGAGGGCAGCTACCAAGGAAACAACACACCAGCATCAGTAACCCCCCAACACACACAACCTGATACAATGTAGATATAGCATCTGATTTTGTAGCTATGAGATGTGATCTGCCAATAGCGGGACTCCGGGCAGGACATGTGACGTACATCTTGGTGAGTGTGCGTAAGTGGGCGGGGCCTCCGTAGCACACCAGCCTACAGGAGGACAGCGTGGGGTGAAGAAGCTCCACCCACTGCTGAGGATGCAGCTCCAGGTAGCAGAGCAGAGTCTCCAGGCCTGACACACACACACACACAGGTTAACATTCAGGCATTAATATACTGTACCAATGCTAGTACCAAGCAATCCTACAGATAGGACTGTGTTTAAGGTGTATTTTGGTATAGTTAATATGTAGCTGGGGTGTAGTTAGGGTGCAAAGGTGTAGCTAATGTGTAGTTAGCGTGTAAGTGGGTGTAGTTAAAGTGTATTTGAGGTACAGACCCTCCTCTGTGATGTCCAGAGTCTCAACCGTCTCCGCTATGGGGATGGCCCTCTCATGGGTGTGACACACTCTTGTGCTCGGCCAATCAGCCCCTCTGCATGCTTCCTCCTCCACCACCTTTGACCTATCAACATCTTGCTCTGCATAATCCGCTTCCTGGTTCTTTAGCGGATCATCCCCCGACTCCTCCGCCCTTGGTCCCCCGTCTGGTGGGAAATGGGCTGGTCCACCTTTGTCCTCAGCAGGCTGACTGGACGGCTCCACCTGCCCCGCGGGGGGGAGTTCCTCTACTGCCTGGTCACACATGTCCATCATCTCCACCAGCTCTCTGTCCTCAACATCCTGCCACACCACAGAGAAGAGAGAGAGAGAGAGAGAGGGGGGGGGGGGTGGAGTAGAAAGGGGGGAGGGCAGAGAAGGGAAGGGTGAGGAAAAGGATGGAGAGGTGGAGAGAGGAGGGGTGAGGAGAAGGAAGAGTGCAAGGAGAGGACAGAGAGGGAGAGAGATGGAAGAGAGAGTGGGGAGAGAGGGGGAAGGACAGGAGAGAGGAATGAAAAGAGAGAGCGAGGTGTAAGGAGAAGAGAGGTGAGAGAGAAAGAGGGGTGAGAAGAAAAGACAGATGGAAATAAAGGTTGGTCCTGATCCAAAGACCATGGCTCCTTGAATGCTACCGTGGGAAGGGAAGTGTTACCCTGGCGATCTCTTGCTGCTTGCGGTGAATCTGTCGACATTTGCAAGCCGGGAAGGTCTTCTGCACCAGCCTCTTGATGGAGTAGTAGTCCACAGTGTCAGAGTAAATGTGTCTCCTCAGCTCATGGAGGTCTCCACCCTAAAACACATCTGGTTGAATATTTAACCATCCTAACTCACTAGCTAGCATACTTTTAAGTAACTAAGTAGCCTTTGCGTCTATCACCTAACTAACTTTCTGGTTCACTAACTTAATAGCAAACTGTCTCGCTAGCTAACAATCTTGCTAAATAGCTTGCTAGCTAACTCACTCGCTCACTAGCTAACCAGTAACCACCTAGCTTTCAAGCTAACTCACTCGCTCACTAGCTAACCAGTAAACACCTAGCTTTCAAGCTAAATAGCTAACCACCTAGCTATCTGGGTCACTAGCAAACAAGCGGTGAACTCTGACCTCCGGGTCGAGGAAGAGGTGACAGTGAGCTGGATGGCCGTCTCGCCCCGCCCTGCCGATCTCCTGCACGTAGCTCTCAAAGCTCTTGGGCATGTTGTAGTGCACGATGCCGCGCACGTCCGACTTGTCCAGCCCCATTCCGAAAGCTACCGTGGCAACTACCACGCGCAGCTGGCCGCACATGAAGTTGTTCTGGACGCGGCGGCGCTCGCTAGCTGACATGCCGGCGTGGTACGACTCTGCCATCCACTTCAGAGGCTTACGAATCTTCTTCTTGGCTGGGAGACAGGACACATTTAACACACCACACTGGCTGCAGACACACTTAACCCTGCTGGCTGGAGACACACTTAACCCTGCTGGCTGGAGACACACTTAACCCTGCTGGCTGGAGATACACTTAACCCTGCTGGCTGGAGACACACTTAACCCTGCTGGCTGGAGACACACTTAACCCTGCTGGCTGGAGACACACTTAACCCTGCTGGCTGGGGACACACTTAACCCTGCTGGCTGGGGACACACTTAACCCTGCTGGCTGGGGACACACTTAACCCTGCTGGCTGGAGACACACTTAACCCTGCTGGCTGGGAGACAGGACAGAGTCATCAATCAACAACACTACACAACTGTTGCCCCAGCCCCCAACTAAGCCTCAGTCTCTAACTAAGGCCCAGTCCCCAGCCTCGGGCCCACCTCAGGCCACTAACCCAGAGCTTTCTTCTTCTTCTCCACAGGGTTGTGCTCCAGGCTGGTGGTCTTGGCTGCCTCCCTCAGCAGCACCCCCTGCAGGCAGGTCCTGAGCAGTGCAGCGATGCGGCCCGTCTCCTCCCGCCGGGTGCAGTACACGATGATGGAGTCCAGACAGCCAAAGCGCTCACCCTTCAGCAGACACACCAGGGCCTGCACCGAAACACAGCCCGTTACAGCTGCCACACTGGGGCTGGTCAGGTCAGGTCTTGTTGTGGTTGAGTCAGGTTAGCGAGGTAACTAGCTATCGAACAAACTCCAGCTAACAAAAAGATGTCCCGGGGTGTGTTGAACTTGCTTTGTAATATAGGCCTCTGGTCCTTGTCATGGTCCTTGGTGGTTGTGTTATGGTGGTGTGGTGGTCATGGTTACCTGGTCCTTGTCGCGGTCGGTGGATACAGAGAGCAGCAGGTTGTTGGGCACGGCGTCGGAGCGGATGGAGATGCCGTCCCGGTCGGAGATGTCGAGGTGGCGCGCGATGTCCTGCGCAGTGGAGAGCGTGGCGGTGGCTGTCAGACCCAGCAGACAGCGCACGCCCAGACGATCCCTCAGGACCTGACGCACACACACACGCACAAACACACCAGCACACGTTAACTCACGGTGACCTGAGTGTTTCCTGTCGTCTTTTACATTCCATTACTTTCATTGAAGACAAACGTCCTCATTTTTCAGATTATCCCAAATATGACATTAAAGAAAATATTTTCCTGGATTTACGGAAAATCATGGAAATAATGAGGTGGAACTCCGGTAAAGACCCAATCATAGTAGCTGCCACCCCCTGCTACCTTGCAGAGGCCGAGGGAGCAGGGTCTGAAGTTGGGAGGGTTAGAAAGGGTGAGGATTAGGGTCAGAGTTAATAGTAGTAGGGTGCAGGTTGGGGATAGCCGCAGTAGTTAGGGTTAGCAGTGTTCCTTGCAGCTGCTCCCTGACCTTGCAGAGGCGGAGGTAGCAGGGTCTGAAGTTGTGGGACCACTCGGAGACGCAGTGGGCCTCGTCGATGCAGGCGAAGGCCACCGGGGGCAGCAGCTCGGCAGGGGGCAGGCTGTGCCCGCCCACCAGGGCCTCTGGAGACAGCAGCAACACATGCACCTCGCCAGCCTTCACCTGGGCAGGGAGAACACGCAACACAGCCTCAGCACACGTAGCTAGGCTTAGAACCTGTGCTTAGAACAGAGAGGACAGACTGAGAATCCGGCACGCAAGCTTAGAACTGTATTTCCCGTGCATATTGCAAAGCTGAAATAACAGGAATATCTCAACTCTGGTGCAGCGAAAGAAACGTCATATCTCAAGTACGATATCAAATTATGTCATGGGTACAGTCTCTTGTAAGACAGTGGTAGAACAGGATCTTAAACACAAGGTAGTAACACTGACTTGGAACCTGAAACACAAGGTAGAATCCGAAACGCAGGCTTAGAACCACAAACACTGGCTTATCACCACAGAACCCAAGATTCGAACCCAGACCACAGGCTTAGGGTCCAGAACCCAGGATGGAACCCAGAACCGGTACCTCACCTTTTCAATGGCTGCATCTCTCTGTTTCTGGGACATGTTGGAGTGGATGCATGCTGCCTTCAGGTTGCCTGGTAGACCAGACAGCTGAACACACAAACACACACGCACACACACAAACACCACTTTTAGCAGATGCCTTTATCCAAAACATCATTCAAACAGTGGATGATAGAACGTCCAATTATAGGAGTGACCAAATGAGACCAGAGGAAAGATGAGAGACCGGAAGGGAGCAGGTGTTACCTGGTCGTCCATGAGAGAGACCAGAGGGGACACCACCAGCGTGATGCAGGTGGAGCGCTGGGCGTACAGCAGCGCGGGCAGCTGGTAGCACAGAGACTTCCCCATCCCTGTAGACAACACCACGAGGGTGGACTGACCTGCACACACAGTATATATATATATATGATGTATAAGAGGAGTGAGCAGCCTGGGAGCAGAGCGGTGAGGGGTGCAGTACCTGACAGGATCCTCATGATGGAGCTCTCCTGTCCTGGTCTGAAGCTCTGGTACCCCAACATCTTCAGAGCATCATACACCTCCGGAGGGGCCGCTGGACACACACACACACACACACACACTGCTTTAATAGTCATCTGTGTGTGTGTGGTGTGTGTGAAAGAACGATACTGTGTGTGTGTTAGTGTAATAGATACAGTGTGTGCGTGTATGTGTACATATATATATATATATATATATATATATATATATATATATATATATATGTGTGTGTGTGTGTGTGTGTGTGTGTGTGTGTGTACTCCTACCCTGCACCTGCCCGTCCTCCCCCAGGCTGTAGAGGGGCTCCACAGGGGGAGGGGGGGCCGGCCGCTCGTAATCTGGTCTGATGACGTTGAGCAGAACCTCCCCTTCCTCCTGCTGCTCCCCGACACTAGGGGGCACTGTGGACACACACACACACACAGAGGCTCACTCTCAGTCCAATCAGACCAACGTGATGACGAGCATGCTGGTCGCAGGGGAGACCCTCCTACCTAGCGGCTCGGAGCGCAGTGTCCCCGTCGCCCTGGCGACCTCCTCCAGGGTGGGCAGCAGGAAGGGCTCCTCCTCCACAGGCTCGGCGTCCGCCGCCGCCGCCACGGGGGGAGGGGCTACGAGGACGTCACCGAGGGTTACCAGGCCAGCATCACTTTAGTCGGTAGAATGTTGCTGTAGCGTGTTGCTCTAGTATTTTTCTCTAGCATGTGGTATGTATCGTGTTACTGTCGTATGTTATGGTGTTGTGATGGGTTTGAAAACAGGGGAGACTGGGAAGGAAGGAGGAGGGAGGGAAAGAGGGAAGGACGTAGGGAGGAAGGGAAGGAGAGTCATGTGACCTCACCCGGCCCACGGCAGTCCCTGGACCAGTGGCCCGTCCCTCCACACTTGAAGCAGCTGTCGCCTTGACGACTGAACCCGGAGAACTTTCCTCTGCCCCGCCCCGTCACTCCTCCAAACCGCTCGCCCTTCAGCTGGAACTTCTGCATGTACATCTGCAGCACACACACACAGACAGACACACAGGTTATAAGGTCAAGGGAGAATTGTGAACCAAACCCTGATGAAGTGGCGCTCCAGTCGTCCCACCTGCTTGCGTAGAACTGCCCCTCTCAGAGCAAAGCCCTTCACATGGGACTTCTTCTTCAGGTTGATCCTCACAAAGTTCCCCTCCGAGTTCGGCCTGCAAGACACACACCATCAGAATCCCGCACAGTGACGTCGTCAGCACTGTGACATCATCAGCACTGTGACATCATTAGCATCTTGCCAGCACTGTGACATCATCAGCACTGTGACATCATCAGCACCCTGCTAACACTGTGACATCATCAGCACTGTGACATCATCAGCACCCTGCCAGCACTGTGACATCATCAGCACTGTGACACCATCACTGTAGTGATCGTTTTTACATGTTTTTACATGTTTGCATCCAGAGGTCTTCCATGACAGGTCACATGTTGGCATCATTAATTAAACTTGTGCTTGTAACTGAAATGTGTATTGGGATAGACCAAACAGTATGGTAGTATGTGTGTTGAGACGCAGCCTATGTGACAGATCCTGTTCAATGAGTGACATCATCCCTCTTACACAAAATTGGTGTGGGGGCACGATCAATACTGTGACATCATCAGTGTAGTGTCGTTGTCATGGTACCTGGATTTGACTGGCTGGCTCACGCGGTTTCTGATCGCTCTGACGTCCTCCTCATCCACCTCCCCCAGCAGGTTCTCCTGGGGAACCTTGCGGGGAACTTGGGGTTCTACCTTCTCAGTGGCGTCCTCCTCGCTCACATCTCCTCCTGTCTTCTTTTTCCGCCTTGCGGCTGGTTTGGCTCCTCCCCTTGCGGCTGGTTTGGCTCCTCCCCCTGGTGGATCCTCGGTCTTTCTGGTCCTCCTCCTCTTCTTCTTCTTCCTCTCCTCCCCTTCGTCACCCGCCTCCTCCGCCGTCTCTCTCTCCTCCTCGGCTTCCCTCCTTCTCTTTCTTCCTTTCTTCTTTCCAGCCCTCCCATCCTGCCCAGGTGGTTCCCCGTCGGGCTTCAGCCCTCCCCCCTCCTGCCCCCCCTCCTCCTCCTCCCATCTGTCAGTCTTCCTTGAGGTGGTGGATGGTTTTCTGTTGTTGCTGGGATAGACGTTTGCTGTTTGAACCTCTTGCTCTCCTGGCTTCCCTCCATCTGCCTCGTCTGCAGCTCTGCCGGCCTGGGTGGAGCTAAGTGCAGAGGCTGTGGGGCCAAGTCCCTGGGTGGAGCTTAGTGTAGAGGCTGTGATGTCGCCGGCCTGGATGGAGCTAAGTGTAGAGGTAGTGGTGCCGCTGGCCTGGGTGGAGGTAAGTGTACAGGCTGTGGTGCCGCCGGCCTGGGTGGAGCTAAGTGCAGACCGAGTGGGGGAGGAGCACAGTTGACTAAGGTTGCCCACCACAGGCTCCTCTCCATCCTCCACCTCCTTGAACACCTGACAGCGCTGCAGCCAGCCACGGTCCACCTCAGACAGCCTGCAGGTGAGGGAGGGCCGTAGCAGCGGGGGCCTGCCCCCACCACGACCAGCCCATTGGCCCCACTCCCCTGGTCCGTCTAATATAGGAGAGGGGGCTGGGCTGGGGGGCTGGAATAGAGGTAGTGGTTCAATAGGTTCTTCTGGTTGCTGTTGGGAGGGCAAGGAGGTGTTGACTGGCTGGAGTAGGGGCGCATCAGAGCTGGTCTTGGCCCAGGGTGAGGCTATAGGACTGGGACTGCCCTGGCCTGGATGATGCTCCTTCCAGGATTTTAAGGGAGTGAGACTAAGACCAGGACCAGAACCAAGACGAGGACCAGGACTACGACCAGGACCAGGACCAAGACCAAGACCAGGACTATGACAAGAACCAAGACGAGGACCAGGACTACGACAAGAACCAAGACCAGGACCAGGACTTAAACCAGAACTAGGACCAGGACTGAGACCAAGACCAGGAGTACGACCAGGAGTACGACCAGGAGTCAGGCTCTTCCTCAGAGACACAGGTCTCTCCTACAGACAATAAGACAAGGCATTCATAACTGTAACATTGTTTACATTTGAACATCATCTGCATAGCTTTCGGCTGGAGTGGCTAGGCTGAATTCCTGGAACCTATCATGGTACTGGGTTCACATCCCTACCTTGATGAGGCCTCCCAGGTTGGTCTTGAGCTTCATGCCGTAGTACTGGGCGGAGGCCTGGAGGGACTCGCGGTCCTGGGGGGTGAGGGAGGGGGCAGACGCCGGCAGGCTGCCTCGGTTCAGGAAGGACCCCCAGCTGTCTGTCTCCTGAACACACACACACACACAGACACAATTACACTGTTGTCCGAAATAGCCGTTGCAAAAACAAAACCTGCCAACCAGACAGGAGAGCCTGCCGTGTAGCTTAGAGACTGTCATACAAAGATACAGCCACATTACCTTCTCTGCTGCAGGCTGAGGCTGGGACTGAGGCTGGGACTGAGGCTGGGACTGAGGCTGGGACTGAGGCTGAGGTTGGGTTTGGGGCTGGGTTTGGGGCCCATGCTCCTGGTTCTGGTTTTCCTTGTTAAGCTTCAGACTCCTGTACTCTTTATAAAGCTCTAAAACAGAAACACTCGCTCAGAACCACAGAAAAACACCCACACAGCACCTTCCACAGAAAAACACCCACACAGCACCTTCCACAGAAAAACACCCACACAGCAAAACACCCACAAGCTCCTGTGAAGCAGGAGAACGATCCTACTCCTTTCATCTCAGCACACAGAAAACACTGAAACACTAATCATTCCAACTGAACATAGGCCTGATTTGTAGTTTGGTCGATAGATTGGTTGGTTTGATTTTCTATTTATTCAGAGAACATCCCATATATTATTAGGAGAGGGGTTCCCTTTATTTGCTTGCCCGCAGTGCAGGGCCCTAACCTTTACCACCAACCCTTTTCCATGACAACAAAGCCCGACTCACTCCTGGTCTCCTCTGGGGCTCCGTCGATGTCCTCCTGAGGACAGACAAGAGGAGAGGGCGAGGGGAGAAGAGGAGAGAGCGAGGGGAGAACAGGAGAGGGCGAGGGGGGAAAAGGTGAGGGCGAGGGGAGAAGAGGAGAGGGCGAGGGAAGAAGAGGAGAGAGCGAGGGAAGAAGAGGAGAGAGCGAGGGAAGAAGAGGAGAGGGCGAGGGAAGAAGAGGAGAGAGCGAGGGGAGAACAGGAGAGGGCGAGGGAACAAGAGGAGAGGGCGAGGGAAGAAGAGGAGAGGGCGAGGGGAGAACAGGAGAGGGCGAGGGGGGGAAAGGTCAGGGCGAGGGGAGAAGAGGAGAGAGCGAGGGGAGAAGAGGAGAGGGCGAGGGGAGAACAGGAGAGGGCGAGGGGGGAAAAGGTCAGGGCGAGGGGAGAAGAGGAGAGAGCGAGGGGAGAAGAGGAGAGGGCGAGGGAAGAAGAGGAGAGGGCGAGAAGAGGAGAGGGCGAGGGGAGAAGAGGTGCAAAGAGAAGCGCACGGGTAGAGGGAGAGAGGGAGAAAGAGATGGGGAGGATAAGAGTGTAGATGGGACTGTAGAGCCTGCATAAATAAAGCCGTATATACAGAAGCTTTCACCAGTCATGTTGATATGCGGTTCGTAACTATCTACCTTATTCGGTTTCCTCTTGTGTTCTTTGAGGAACTTCTGTTCCCATTTCTTCAGAAGAATCTTCACGTCATTGTTGCGATCCATCTCGGCACCTCTGGTCGCCTGACCGAGCTGACAATGCAGTTGTCGGCATGTAAACGTTTAAACGTTTAAAGCCAGATTAATAATTTAATTATATTATTTTAGCCAGCGTTCAAACATGAAGTCCTATCAATTGTTGACAGTTGTAGCGCGCGCTGTGGAAGTGACGTATAACAATTTCACCAATCCGGCGGAACTATAGTTTTCACAACGAATCAGAGACCAATCCAGGATTACAGGGCGGAAATGTTTGTGTAATCGGTAATCCCATTGGATCCATGGAACGTCACTCAAATACGATCAAGGAAGGAGCAACAGCATGGCTACAAGCGTGTGAAAGAAGGTGAGTGTTTTTCATAATACGTGTCTGATTAACGTTAGAAAAGTTAGATTGGCGCTCTGTATATGTTAATATTATTGTTCGCTACTTAAATTCAACCTTTTTTTTATTATCGCACGTTAGAAACTAGGACAGTGTGAGTCTTTATGCGATCTGCCATTCTCAGGAAATACATTAGGCATCATATTACTGTTTACAGTTAATTCTATTACTACTATTCTAGTACTATTTCATAATACAGGCTCACTATACAATCAATCCATTGTTATTTTGAGATGTATTCTAAATGGTAGAGAGTTCATCTGTACGTGCTGTTGTATGGATGTACTCATGGAGATCTTTATCCTAGGTGTTGTAGCTCATCCTGGTTCAGTGTAGACCTGCACCAGTGTAGACTGTCCTGCGCACAACCGTGACCCAGAAAGGACTAAACAGTCGGCCATGTTGAGTGAGGGCAAGGCAGGGGAGCTCCTCTCGTTCCTGGGCACGGACACCCGCCCGGACGTGAAAAGCCACGCTACCGGTTACCTGCTGGGCCTCTCAGGATCCAGGGATGGCTGCCGCAGCCTCCGCTCCCAGCCCCAGCTCCTCCACGCCCTCCGCGTCCTGACCTCCGACCCCTCCATCGCCATAGCGAAGGACTGCTTCCACGCCCTGGTCAACCTCTCTGCCGACGAGACGCTGCACCAGGTGCTGCTGTCGGACCAGGACTTCCTGCCGCCGCTGCTGCGGAACCTGTTCGAGCCCTCCTTCCTGTTTGCGGACCGCGTGAGCACCATCCTCACCAACCTGTCCCGGCACCGGCCCAGCTGCGGGCCGGTGCTGCAGGCCGTGCAGCGGCAGGAGGGGGGTCTGGCCGGGCTGGTGGAGCTGTTCTGCTCCGAGGGCCCCCAGCAGGCGGCCCCTCTGCACTACCTGGGGCCACTGCTGGCCAACCTCTCCCAGCTGCCCGAGACCAGGGCCTTCCTGCTGGACCAGGACAGGTGCCCCGACGCAGCACACGCGCCACACATACATGCTCGTGTTCGTGACACACACATACACGCGTTTACACACACGTTACGCATGACGTACGTCCGTGTATCGAGCTGTGATGATCTCCCCCTGCAGGTGTGTGATCCAGAGGCTCCTCCCCTACACGCAGCATGACTCCGCCATCAGACGGGGGGGCGTGATTGGTACGCTGAGGAACTGCTGCTTTGACCACGGTGAGTCGCTCACCCGCCCACCTGCTCACTCACTCAGTAACTCACTCGCTCGCCCACTCAGTCACCACCCGCTCACTGTTCTGCCCTCCCCCTGTAGCCCACCATGAGTGGTTGCTTGGCGACGCGGTGGACATCCTGCCCTTCCTGCTGCTCCCGCTGGCGGGGGGGGAGGAGCTTAGCGAGGAGGAGAACGACGCGCTGCCCGCCGACCTGCAGTACCTGCCGGAGGACAAGCAGAGGGAGGACGACCCCGACCTGAGGACCATGCTGCTGGAGACGCTGCTGCTGGTGGGGCTGCACGCGTCACATGACCACGCAGCACCATATATGGAGCTGCACGCCTCACATGACCACGCAGCACCATGGAGCTGCACGCGTCACATGACCACGCAGCACCATGGAGCTGCACGCGTCACATGACCACGCAGCACCATGGAGCTGCACGCATCACATGACCACGCAGCACCATATCACATTACCATATATGGAGCACAACATGACTATATACTATACATAGACATATAAATCTATATTTTCTCTTACTGTGATTAATGTAACACGGAGACTAACTCCTCCCGGCTTAACCCAAACAGCTCACAGCCACCAAACATGGCCGGCAGGTGATGAAGAATGTTTATCCCATCATGAGAGAGTTCCACAAGTGGGAGAAGGAGCCTCAGGTGGTTTCAGCCTGCGAAAAGCTGGTCCAGGTAACACACACTCACCTTCACACACACTCACCTTCACACACACTCACCTTCACACACAGACATACACACATTTCTGTTTTATTGACAAACCGTTAAAGTTAAGAAAAAGGTGTCATGTGTGAAAAACTCAGGAAGAGCAAAATCTGATATGTGATGTGTCATGTGGCGACTTGGGTTATGTGCTCTATACCGATGTCATAATCATCAGTCTGTCAAGCTAGATCATTTCCAGCACAGTGCACTAGGGTGCCGTGCTCCCTGGTGGTGGAAAGTGTTTTCGGATTTCTGTATTTTTAAATAAACATTAACAAAATGTATCAATGATTATGTATGGGTTTGAATTGAAGAATTGTGTGTAACATAGAAAATATAAATCATTTAATTTGTTTGATTTTGGTGTGCCACCCCAAGATTTTCTGTGGACCCATCTGGACACCCCTATCAACATTTCGCCACTGCTAACTGTTTCCTGTTTCCACTTCCTGCATTTTTCTGTCCCCAGGTGCTGATTGGGGACGAGCCGGATGAAGGGATGGAGAACCTGATGGAGGTGGAGATCCCAGCAGAGGTGGAGGAGAAGCTGAAGGACGCAGATATTAAAGAGGAAGAGCAGATGAAGAGAGAGGAGGAAGAACTGCAGAAAAAGCAAGCGGAGGAAGAGGAGCGAGAGGAGGAGGAGAGATAGAGAACAGGAGGAGAGAGGGAGGACTGGAGGAGAGAGAACAAGAGGAGGAGCGGTAAAGAGGAGAGGGAGGACTGGAGGAGATTCTGATGGACGGAAGACACAACCCTACTTCTGTTTAACAGAGCACATAACCACCAAGTCAATGACCTCTGTGGGACCTCTTTAAGACATCAGACACAGTTGTAGGTCCAGACCAGAAATCCACATTTATTAAAAATAAACGTTTCATTTAGTTTTCACAGTGTGTTAGTGTGTCCATGGCTGGCTCTTTAGCCAGGCAGGTGTGTGTGTGTGTTCAGCCAGTGGATGGCGTTCTGAGACAGTTCTTGGCGTAGCCGTCGTCCATCTTGCCGGCCAGGCCTCTCGACCTCACCTCCTTGGCGGAGCCCGGCTTCCGGAAGTTGGGCAGGTTGTGGAAGGGGCGGGGCTGGGAGGGGGGGCGAGGTTGGCGCGACACGAACAGGCGCGTGGGGGACACGGAGGGGGGCTGAGTGGGGCGCAGCAGCAGGCGACAGGCGGTCACGCGGGGGGGCTTGGGGTGCGAGGGCTCCAGCCGTCCACCGTCAGGGCTGCTGGGGGGCGGGGGGGCGAGGGGCGGGCCGTTTCGTAGGCTGGGGTGGCGGCGGCAGGGTGACGGCGAAGGAACGTGTCCTGAGTGGCATGAATGACCTTTCACTCCCCCCCTCGACAGCACCATACCTGGAGGGCCAGAACACAGGAAGTACACCTCATACACAGGAGCAGGAAACCACAAGGCTGCCAACCGACAGGTAACGCTAGCAGAAAGACAAGGAACGCTAGCACAGACAGGTAGCATTAGCAGACAGATGGGTAACGCCAGCAGACACGGTATGCACGTTCACCTGGGAGCTCCTCGTCATCTTTGTGCTGCCTGGCCGAGGCCCCGGACCTATCGGGGCACTCGTGGCTCCGGCTGGTGATGTCACTCTTGGTGGGGCGGAGCTTGTGCAGCAGGTTGGTGGGGGGGAGGAGCCAGGGGTGTGTGTTCACCTGGCTGAGAGGCAGCCGGCAGGAGGGCTGCCACTGCAGCAGCTTCCTGATCAGGTCCTGTACGCCTAAACACACACACACATACCTAAGCACACACACACATACCTAAAAACACACACACACATACCTAAGCACACACAGGGTTGCACGGTATACTAGTACTAGAAAGGTGTCGTAAAACTGGTGTGATACACCATGAGGAAACAGGGATAGAAAGCACACACACACGCCCAGACCAGACACACGCCCAGACCAGACACACACACACGGCTGTGTTACCTGAGGAGACGGGGGTCTGGAAGGTGAGGTACTGCTGCTGCAGTCTCTTGGGGGGTTTCTCCTGGTACGGAAGCTTCCCAGTTACCATGGCGAACAGGATCACCCCCCTGGACACACAGCAGGGAGCTTGAGGCATGCTGGTTGGGTGCGTGTGTCTGGAGAGTGCGTGGTGTGTGTGTGTGTGTGTGTACTCACAGACTCCAGAGGTCAGCCTGTTCTCCGTTGTACTTGCGTGAGAGCAGGATCTCTGGAGCCGTATAGGCCACAGAGCCACAGAACGTGTTCATCAGGGCTCTCCTGTCACTCGAGTGGTTGGCAAAGCCAAAGTCTGGCAGCAACACACACACATATACACCCCACATAAATACTCGCATACACACACGTACCAGACGCAACGCCACGCCACAAACACATCGTATAACCAGAGCCTCTTCACTACCTTGTACGAGCTAGGAGATGAAGCGAGAGGGGCTTGTGTACCTGTCAGTTTGACGAAGCCCTGCTCGTCCAAAAGAATGTTCTCACACTTCAAGTCTCTGAAGAGGAAGAGGAAATTATGGAATTGGACCTGCACCTGGAACTTGTGGACTATAAAGTAGTTGTTGCCGTGATTGCTAGTGCTTAGTTACCAGCAACTGATTAGTTGGTTGGTTAGTAAGTTGGTTATTATCGTTACTTAAGTACTATGTGGATCACAACCATAATGTGGTTGGTTCTATGTGGTTTGCAGAACAGTTAGTTCCGACTTCAAAATCTGATTTGGTTGTGATTATCTGTAATCGAACTGTGAAATGTTTCCCGGGGGGACAATATCCAATACCAACAAAACATTTTCACAGTTCAATTAGAGAATGCACCTCCACACGGATGATCAATAAATGCGTTAATTAACATGATACAATTCACTGCATCTGTATGGAAAATAAAGTGTTCACTTTATATTGTCTTGCTGGTAGTAAGAAAGCTAGCATTTCATTTCTTTACAGTCTTAAAGAAACCCCTTTGACACACTACCTGTGTACTATGTGGCTGTTGTGGCAGTGCATGACAGCGTTGACGATCTGTTTGAAGACCCTGCGCGCCTCATCCTCGCTGAGGCCTGGGATGCCCTTGCTGCGGGACACGGCGTTGATGTGCTCCAACAGATCTCCCCGCAGCGCCAGCTCCAGAACCAGGTAGAACCGCAGCGGGGAGCGGAACACGTCATACAGCTGGATCTGAGACCCCGGAGAACAGCCACGATCAACCAGCATCCTGTGCGCGCGTGTGTGTGTGCGTGTCTGTGTCTGCTCTCACCACTCCTGGGTGTCTGTATGTGGCATTCAGGGCGTAGATTTCCCTATGGAGGAACTTCTTGGAATATTCTGGAGGAGCATCGTTAATGGAGATGATCTTGATGGCCACCTGACAGACACAGGCAGACAGGAACACAGACCAAGAAACAGACGGACGGACGGACCAAGATCCAGACAGTCAGACAGTCAGGCAAGCAAGCAGACAGGCAGATGAGACGGATAGAGAGACAGACATGTAGACAGACAGGCAAACAGACTGATAGCGCAAACAGCATAGTGACTGTCCCACACTCTCGGGTACTCTACTCTGTGGCACTCTACTCACATACTCTACTGCACTCAACTCAACTCTGTTCTACTGTACTGTGGTCTGTGGGTAGTGTACCATGTTGTGGTTCTTGCTGCGCAGGTCGTTGGCCAGCCTGTAGTTCTGGCAGATCTTGTTGGGAGTGGCGTATCCCAGGTAGACCTTGGAGAAGGCTCCAGCGCCAATCCTCTTAGCCGACAGCAGGTAGCCATTCTCCCTGCACTCCATCGCGCGCTCATCAATAGACTTCCCAGAAACCCTCCGTCCACTCATTCTGACTCCTGCCCTTTCTCTAGTACGCCGCTGACATCACAGCCTGGCTGGACCAATCAGGGCTGGGAGGCTAGCAGCTCCTCATGGCAAGGTCACCTGCTTGTCTGGCATCAGTTCTGGGCTTTACTGTGAGGTCAGCATGGGTCTGGCAGTACTGTAGGTCAGGCTGTAAGACTGGAAGTCTGGCAACAGTACTGTAGGACTAGCAGGACTGTAGGTCAGGCTGTACTGTAGGTCAGGCAGTACTGTAGGTGTGGCAGCAGTACTGAAAGTCAGGCAGTACTGTAGGTCTCTGTTAACAAGTTTTTCTGCTGGAGTCTGCTGACTGCAGGACTTGGAACCATTACCATGGCAACATCATTGATCAACACAAAACAATCCCCCTTCCTTTGTGATGTCATGGATTTTTCATTAAGAGTTTTAAAGTTGCGGAATTTCTTGAGATGAATGCTTTCTTATCATCTGTCAATTGCAATACTTTTATATTATTATATAACATTTTGTATATGTACCAAACCAGATAAATACTGCCCATTGTCTAAAATACTATATGTTAAATGGTTTAGCTTAACTAGTTTGAATTCTGGCTAACCCTTTAGCACTTGGACTGAAAATAAAGCATTTTATTGCAAATATCTGTTTTGTGCGTTTGTCAGTCGTGTTTCTGTGTCCCCCTAGTGGAGGATCTTGGTCAGTAACTGAGCACCAGCAGTGGAACACATGAAGACATTTCTGTCTGCTGGTCACTCACTCTCCCCCTGGTCTGGTTCTAACCCTGACCCTGTGCTGGTACTGGTCTCCCCAGCAGGGGATCTCTCCCCACCCCCCTGCCCCTACTCTGAGATTCCAAGAGCTGTTGGGAGCTGGTCTTTGATTGGCCTGTAGACGGTTACCTGGAGAAAGCTGGTGTCTCATTGGGCAGGATCAAGTCACCAGTGGGTGATCACTGGTGATCGTGAGGGTGTAGGTGTGTGTAACTTCTTGTCCTACTTGACTGAGAGCCAACAAGTACACTTTGCATCATGACTGACCTGCAGGCACCCACCTGTGATTCATACACACACACACACACACACACACACAGACAAGGGGGTCTGGGGAGTGCTTCATGTAAACAAACAGAGCAGGTGGTCGTTAAACTGTTTCCTGTTTCCTACGAACTGCTTCCTGTCCTCTGAGCCCCTAAACCCACAACATTAGGAACCATAATTCAGGCAGCAGACTCACACACACATGTACACGCACACAAGCACACACACTCTGAATTGCCCAGGAATGAAAGATGCTCTGTGTCCTGAAAAGGAATGTTGATCTCTGACAAGGTGATTCACTCAAAGGCTCCGACAAATCCTTCCCCCCTCCTCTCTCCTTTCCCCCATCTCTCCTCTCCCCCACCTCTCTCCTCTCCCCCATCTCTCTCCCCATCCTCTCCTCTCCCCCTCCTCTCTCCTCTACCCCACTTCTCTCCTCTCTCCCACCCCTCCTCTCTTCTCTCCCCACCTGTCTCCTCTCCCTCACCCCCCCCTCTCCTCTCCCCCTCCTCTCTTCTCTCCCCACCTCTCTCCTCTCCCTCTCCCTCACCCCCCCCCCTCTCCCCTCCCCCCCCCCTCTCCTCTCCCCCTCCTCTCTTCTCTCCCCACCTCTCTCCTCTCCCTCACCCCCCCCCCTCTCCCCTCCCCCCTCTCCCCTCCCCCTCCTCTCTTCTCTCCCCACCTCTCTCCTCTACTCCACCTCTCTCCTCTATGGAGGCAGCTGTTCTGATGAAGACTTAGTGGTCCAGATTTACAACTGAGTGGGCTAGAGCTGGGGGAAGAGCTAAAGAGGCAGGCTAGCCTCTTCCTCCTCCCCCTCCTCCCCCCTCACCAGTGATCTAACAAAAACTAGACGGCCGACTAAGACTTTTTTCTAAATGAGCTCAGGCAAGTCAATTACACTGTGGTCAGCCTCCCCTACTCTCACCCCTCCTCTCTCTCCTTCACCCCTCCTCCTTTCCTTTCCCTCCTCCCCACCCCCTCTCGTCTGCAGAGGTGAGGTCATGCAGATGCTTCTCTATTTAAGGCTTTATTGCAGATCAAGGCTGCTAGGACTGCTCTCGACCAATCAGAACTCAGTAAACTGCGGCTGTGGGACTGCACTGGTACAACCGTGCTGAGTCACCCTGGAAGGTACAACATGGACGCCATGCTGAGAGGATGCATGCTCCGAGAGGGCACGGATTCAATAGAAGGGAGAGAAAAAAAGAGGGAGAAAAAAGGAGAGGTGGAAAAAAAGATAGCGAGGGAAGAAGTCATATTATTCTAGCGACATCTGCCAAAGTCTTTGCAAAGGAAGAAGGACGCTATTGTCGACAGAGACATGACTCTTACCTAGGCTTGTATCCCCCCTCCCTCCTCTCTTTTCCTCTCATCTCCCTTCCCTTCCCTCATCCCCCCCCCCCCCCTGCACTTCTCTCCCCACCGCCCCTCATCTCTCCTTTCTGCATATTTCTGTTTGTTCCTTAGCTTCCTGCGTCTGAAAAGCTGAAAGAGGGAAAAGAGAAGTTATGGAAAGCGTGGTTTTCCTCCAGAAACCAGGACGGCTGCTTTCAAACTACTCAGAGTGATGCAATGGGACTATTATTGAGTTTCACTGACAGGAAACCCACAGCCACGCACACACAAGTAGACATACGTGTGCACACACACACAGTCTCTGCTGCAATATTGTGGACCAGACAGATTCCTAGACTGTTTCAGTGCCATTTTCTGATGTCAACATCCGAGTCCTATTGCACCAGCTACTCACATACTTTATACACACAAAACACCATGACTAACCCACACGACACTATAGCTCTCTAGCTAACCCACATTAGGAGGTTTAAGTAACAAGGAATTCAAGGTGTTCACTCCACCGAGGCCTGCTACTGGCAGGAAGTCATCCAGAGGTATGGGTGTAGTTCAGTGGTAGGGCATTCGACTGCAGATCTAGAGGTTGCAGCATCGGCTTAATGAACACTTTATTATCATTATTAAAAGGTCACATTTGTTTTAAGACCGATGATGTTTCTCCATGTCTCCCGACCGGACACCGTCTGGGATGGTTTGGTCTGGCAGGTCCAGGTTTCTCCTTCCCTTCACCCTCCTCTCCTCTTTCCATCCTCCTCTCTTCCCCCCCCCCTTCCCCCGTCCTCCCCTCCCTCTCTCTCCATGCTCCCTGGGTCGTGTAGTCCACTCGCTCTGTGTTGATTAAAAATCATTTTATGCGCCTCAATTTCCTGTCAGCTGGTGTGTCTGGGGGAGCAGGGCATTCTGGGACATCAAACAGCAACCAGCTGCAGCCAATCAAGTGGTTTCCCCAGCTACTGCCGACGCTAATTGATAAATGTGGTAAACGAGCAGCTAGGCCAGAGCGGAACCAGATGAGCTGGAAAGAGAGCGAGAGACTGAGGGGCAGAGAGAGGAGGGAGAAGGAGAGAGCAATATGGTTTATGAGCCATGGCCGTTTCACCACTCCCATGCATGTATGCCGTATCAAAGACTCTTATTAGAGATCTACATCTATGGAGCGTTTTACCATCCCTGCCTTGCAGAATTAACAGGAGACTGGTGGAGAGGCTCGGAGAGAGGCTGGGAGAGAGGGAAGGCTGGGGGAGGAGAGGCTGAGAGAAGAGAGGACGTGGTAGGAGAGGCAAGATGGTGGGGGAGGGGAGATGGTGGGGGAGGAGGGATACTGGGAGAGGAGAAGAGGCTGTCTGAGGAATGAGGCAGTATGAAGAGAGGCTTGGGGAGAAGAGAGGCTGGGAGGAGAAACTACAGAGAACACAGAGATGTGGACCCCAAACCCCAACACAATGGAAACATCTAGAAACACCCTTTTAATTAAACAGCAACTGTGGCACCAGTCGCCGGGACAGGCACAGTTCCAACTCTGGACTGGGTTCCCACTCTGGGCTGGGTAATGTCATTGCCACCTGACATTAGAAACTCAACTGAACCAGAGGGGGAAGGAGGAAGGGGAAAGAAAAGGGGGAAGGAGGAGGGGGAAAGAGAGGCGTGGCGGGGCAAAGGAGAGACTGTTCTAGTTGATCCACATCTGAATCATCAGGAGAAAACTCTGTCTCCAACAACTCTAAAAAGGTATTTTTATGATCTGACCTACGGCCTTGGTGAGCGATGATTGGCTGAGGAATCTAAACACTACCACGAAAGCAAACCAATAACATAAATCTGAAACATACGTTTTATAACAACTTGTATTAAACAGAGACTGAACAAGGAGGCACTTGGTGCAGCACTGATGGAGATGCCTGCTTCCCACCACACACATCAGCTGATCGTACACAATAACATGTTTACATCGTTAACAACACGTTCACGTCATCAGATAGAACAGAATAACATGTCTACATCAGTTATAACATAACCTCCTAGAAGGAAATGTATTCGTAGATGGTTCTAGATAGAAATACCAAGCTCTAGCGTGTAAAATCATGGCAATAACAGGTCCTAGCAGGTAAGAACATGTTAATAACAGGTCCTAACAGGTAAGAACATGTATATAACAGGTCTTAGCAGGTAAGGACATATTGTTAATAATAATAATAGGTTGTAGTACACAATAAAATGGTAATGACACGTCCTAGGTGAAGAGGCGGATGGTGGCATCAGCTCCAGAGGAGAAGACCCAGGGCTGGGTGGGGTGAAAGGTCACATCCAGGACCCCAAGGTCATGGGTCAGGGTGTGACCCTTCAGAACCTTGACTGGGACGATGAGGGGGTTCTGGAGCAGGTCACTGGAAGGGCAGGAGAGAAGGTTAGAATTGAATTGTGGAACGGCCATTTCGCACTGTCACACTGTGAACGTAGTCATGGTAACCTACTTGTACACCATGCCGTGGCAGACGATGACGCTGCCATCGTCTGATCCCGAGGCGAAGAGAGGATAGTGGTTGTGGTAGGCCACACCCCTGAGGGCCTTCTTGTGGTGCCTAGGCAACAACAGGTGAAGGGTATTTGTTAAACAATCAATCAAGTCTATATGATGTCAAAGACCAAACTACCCAACTATGTATTCTGGCTAATGATGATTAGAGGATGATCAGCATAGTGTTTGCTAACCGTAGGATCTTGTAGGGCTTGGTGGAGAGGTCCAGGTCAAACCAAGCCAATCTGCTGTCATAGCTACCACAGACCAGGTTGTCTCCTGTGGACACAAACACAGATGAGTTACAGTGAGAGAGAGCGCATGAAGCCTGGGGCTAGCCAAGCATTAGCCTAGCAACTCTTAGACTGGGACTAGCCTTGCATTTCTTTGCCTAGCAAGTGTTAGGGTGGGACTAGCCTAGCATTTGTTAGCATGTGACTATCCTAGCGTGTCTTGGCCTAGCACTAACCTAGCGTATCTTAGCCTGGGATTAGCCAGGCACTAGCCTAGCATGTCAAAGCATGGGACTAGCCAGGCACCAGCCTAGCATGTATTAGCTTGGGACTAGCCTACCATGTCTTAGCCTAGCCTTACCTCCGGGGTGGATGGCCATGCTGGAGATCCACTTGCAGTTGGTCATCAGCTTCTTGGTGAGCTCCTGCTTGATGAGGTTGTAGACACGGACGTATCGCTGTGTTGCCACGAAGAAGTACGGCCTGAGTGGGTGGAAGGATACGCACTGCACCAGGCCCTTGCTCTTGCGGAAGGGGTTCTGCGTGCGGCGTTTGCTGATCTGGTGGATGAGCACCTGCAGGTTGCTGCTGTTGTCTGGCATCACGCTGGCCAGATAGTCCCCCTTAGCGTGCCAGGTCACCTGACGCACCGCCTGAGGAGGTGTGGGGGAGAGATGGTTAAAATAACCATCTATAACCCACAAAACACCTTATGTGCCAATGTGAACCCATATCCATGGCTGGGGTTTGGGACGCTAATGCTAACCCTTATCCATCTCTAGTGTTTGATATGCTAATTCTAACCCTTATCCATCTCTAGTGTTTGATATGCTAATGCTTACCCTTATCCATTTCTAGGGTTTTGGATGCTAATGCTAACCCAGATCCATCTCTATGCAGGTCAGGAGGTTTTTCCTCCAGCTTTGTTTGGAGAAAGCAGAGAAACTTCACTAACTTGCCTATTTCTGGAAGTTTCCGTCAGCTGCAGGAAAGACAAACCCTCCACTGGGCACCAGAGCACTGACAGCTTCAAACTGGGAACAGCCAGCCTCTGGGAGGGAGGGGGTGAGGATAGTACCTTAGGGTGAGTGAGGGTGAGTCGGATGCCTTTCTCGTAATCGGGTCCCTGGGAGGAGCTCCAGACCACGGCCTGCTCCTTCTCCTCCTCTGGAGCCTCGTAGGAGGACAGCAGCTGCTCGCTGGACGACACCACCAGCCGGTCAGCCAGGCCAGGGCTCACCACGAGCACAGAGCACTCACTGGGGACGGGGACCGGGTCGGAGGGGGGGACGGGGAGGAGGAGAGAGGACGGTTAGAGAGGAGACGAGACGAGGAGGAGAGTAGAAATGCAGGAGGAGGAGAGAAGAGGAGGTATCTTACAAGCAGACGGCCACCAGACAGAGTGCGGGGTTAGGGTTCCAGGCCACGCCCTTCACAGCTCCGCCCACCTCCAGAGTCTTCATGCAGCGTGCCGTGGCAACCTCCCAGAAACGCAGCGAGCCGTCGTCCGAGCCTGTTAGGGTCAGAGGTCATCTCTTACACGCTGTCACCCTGCTACACCTCGAACAGTATACCCCAACTGAACTAGTACACTAGAATTACATGGATTCATTTCGCAGACATTTTTTTCCAAAGTGATGTACAAAAAGTACAAAAAGTAAATAAAGCATCAGAAGGGCAGTTCTAACGGTACTTCGGAAGTCAGAGTCAAGGAACGGTCTGTATTTCCCAGGAAAAGTAACCACATCTCATCTACCAGGCAAAAGTGCAACCACAATATCACAAATACAGTGCAACAACACCATCCAAACTACAATTTAGTACAATGCAGAAATAACAAAAGGCAGAACTGAAATGCAACATCAATCAATTTAGTGGGTTCAATCTCTAGCAAAACAGTGGGTTACAGGATCTCAGTATACGTACTCTAGTGTAGTACGCTAGTGCCTAGTCTAGTATGCTTCATGTCTGTACTCTGTCGGTCCGTACTAGTACGCTGTGTGTGTTTACCTGCACAGCAGAGGCAGCGGTCGAGCGAGGGTCACGTCAGGGTGGAGCAGAATAACTCAGAAACCATGATCACTTTTTAACTACAGCACTGGCGGCTGCTGCAGCAAACAGATTTAGCACACTGGGGTTATGGCCCTCTGCTCTTAACCCTGGGACTGCTGGTCACTACTCTGCTATACTCTGGTCACTACTCTGGTAAGTACTCTGGTATGTACTTTAGTCAGTACTCTAGCATACTCTAGTCAGTACTCGGCCACACGTAGCAACCTGTTGACACCAGTGAGACATACCAGGCTGAAGCACAGGAAGTGAACTGCTAAGATGAAGATGACAGACCAAGCCTGGGGACCACTGGCACACTGACTGAACCACAGCTGAGCGTACACACACACGAGAACCACATATTCCGGAGTTCATAGGGAGATGGGCAGGGTCAGGGATGCCATGGTGACCCAGTGTGGCCACATCATTAGCGGGGAATGTGATAGAGGCTTTGCAGGGAGAGCTGAGGTACACATACAAGCTAGGCTAGTTTACAGCCCGCATACAGGCTAGGCTAGTTCACAGTGCACATACAGGCTACACTCATTTACAGTGCACATACAGGCTAGATTAATTTACAGTGCACATACAGGCTAGTTCACAGTGCACATACAGGCTAGACTCATTTACAGTGCACATACAGGCTAGATTAATTTACAGTGCACATACAGGCTAGATTAATTTACAGTGCACATACAGGCTAGATTAATTTACAGTGCACATACAGGCTAGTTCACAGTGCACATACAGGCTAGACTCATTTACAGTGCACATACAGGCTAGATTAATTTACAGTGCACATACAGGCTAGGCTAGTTTATAGCCCACATACAGGCTAGGCTAATTTACAGTCCACATAGGTTAGCCTACTTTACAGCCCACATAAAGGCTAGGCTAAATTACAGTGCACATACAGGCTAGGCTAGGCTAGTTTACAGCCCACATACGGGCTAGGCTAATTTACAGTGCACATACAGGCTAGTTTACAGTGATAGGCTAGGCTTGATCCAATCTAAATACAGGCTAGGCTAGGAGTAGCAACATAGGCTTGTACTCACCAGAGACCAGCCACTGTCCAGAAGGAGACACACTTATGGAACGCACCAGACTGGTGTGACCTCGATACACCTGGGAACACAGCAAAACTGTTAAGTTTTGTGTGTGTACAATTGTGTGTGTACAAATGGGTGTGTGTGCCGGGCAGGGTACCTACCAGGGACTGTGTGGTGGGGAAGGGCTGCAGGTCTTTGGGTTTGGGGAGCTTGGGGATCAGATCCTCTGGATTGACGCTCACCTGAGGGGAGAAAGACCACACACACCGCTACATAACCAACCTGAGAGAACTGCTTGTGATCATACACGTGCGTTTTTTTTTACTGTGGTTGTGTGTGTGTGTGTGTGTGTATGTTTGAGTCTCACCCTCATCTTGCGCTGGCGGGGGCAGAGGTAGAGGTCGAGGCAGCGTTCGAAGCGCTGCTGGATGAAGCGAGGGAAGGAAGGCACGGCGCGCAGGCAGGAGTACTTCTGGGGCAGGAGCTCCAACTTCCTGTCCTCTGGGTCCTGCTGCTCCCAGGCAAGACGCTGCGACGCACAACATCACAACCCAGCTCGGTCACAGTTTGTTTTCAGGCAGGCAGAAGAAAGGAAATCAAATGACCATCCCAACTCGACTAAGGCACAAATGAGGTGTATTGCAGTACAAAGCTATTAGACCTGTTAAGGCAGTGTAACTATGCAGATCTGTACTGCATCACAAAACGAGTGATGGGTCTTTTGAAATGTCCTTAGTGTCGAGGCTCTTCACAAACAAAGACGTACCACATGATACTGAATATTGTTTATACTGTGGATGCAGTTTTTCCACAGAGCTTTGTTTAGAATGTTTTGTTTACAATAATACGCTTGGTGTGTGCCTGTATGTGTGTGTGTGTGTACCTCCTCCTCTGACAGCAAGTACTCAGGGGGGGGATTGTAGGACTCCTCGTGACCAGGCAGGCGCAGCTTGGGGGCGGGGACATGCATCTTGTGCCTCCCCAGGATGGCGTTGGGGTCAGTGGTGGCCCAGAGGTCGTAGTACACCGGGGTCGTGACCTTGGGCTGGCGGGGCTTGATCCAGCCCATCTTTATGGCGTGCACCATCTTAGACACCTGCACACAGCACACTGGGTAAGTACAGGGGCGACACCTCACACATGACACCCTGTGAGTGTGTGAGTGTGTGTGTGTGTGAGGGTGCGTCTCACCTTCTCCTTCTCAATGAGGGAGGGGATGAAGCTGCGCTTGTCCTGAGGCCTGTTGGTGACCGGGTGGATCATCACCTCACCAGAGAAGAAGTCCACAGACGGCTGGAGAGAGCGAGGAGGAGTAGTGAGGGAGGAGAGAGGAGGGGGAGAGAGGAGAGCGATGGGGATGAAGAGACAGAGAGGAGGAAGAGAGAGGTGACACACATCAGTCAAACGTCAACATGGTCCTCTGGCCATGTGATCAGGATGTGACGGTTGCCGTGGTTACCTCGTACTCGTTGAAGTTCACGTCTCCAAAGTGGCCCTTCTGCAGCCGCTGCACCAGCTCTATCTGCTCGTCCGTCAGCTTGACATCACTTCCTGTCATCTTGTCATGCACCGTTCGCCTGGGGGGTGGGAGAAGATCACAGTGGGTTATGGTAACCATTATAAGAGCATTTACCATGACCACCCATACTATTATTATATCATACAAGATATATCATATACTATTATTATCATCATCATCACCATTATCTTTATCACAACTCTCTCCAGTCACCAGCCCTCACCAGTAGTCAGGGTTGTCCATCTTGTCCAGGAACTCGTCCAGTTCGTCCTTGTTTCTGATGGGCTTATAGATCTTCCTGCCGTCCAGGTCATAGCCAATGTGAGGATAGTCCTGGTACCACTCCATAGGAACGTTCCCCACTGTGTTTCTTATGTCCTGAGGAACACCGAAACATGTCACAACCCAGACCCTAACCCCAGCACAACCCAGACCCTAACCCCAGCACAACCCAGACCCTAACCCCAGCACAACCCAGACCCTAACCCCAGCACAACCCAGACCCTAACCCCAGCACAACCCAGACCCTAACCCCAGCACAACCCAGACCATAACCCCAGCACAACCCAGACCCTAACCCCAGCACAACCCAGACCCTAACCCCAGCACAACCCAGACCCTAACCCCAGCACAACCCAGACCCTAACCCCAGCACAACCCAGACCCTAACCCCAGCACAACCCAGACCCTAACCCCAGCACAACCCAGACCCTAACCCCAGCACAACCCAGACCCTAACCCCAGCACAACCCAGACCCCAGTCCCAGACTCGCACATGAGTCTCAGCCTTGGATCCAGACAGACCCAAGACCCAGACCTGAAGCTGCAGGCAGGTGACAGACCTCATTCCTGCTGCAGCCTGGCAGGACACAGACCCCAGTCTGTAACCCTGACCCAGCATAAGCACACTGATGAACCCAGAAAGCAACTCAAGTAGAAGGCCCTCGTCTGGAATGAAAACACCACTGTAGCAGCTAACTCATCCTCCAGATGGCTACTGTATGCACTCGGCGGGGGAGGGGAGGAGAGGAGGCAGGAGGGGAGGGGAGGAGAGGAGACAGGAGGGGAGGGGAGGAGACAGGAGGGGAGGAGAGGAGACAGGAGGGGAGGGGAGGAGAGGAGACAGGAGGGGAGGGGAGGAGACAGGGAGGGGAGGAGAGGAGACAGGAGGGGAGGGGAAGAGGAGTGGAGAGGGGAAAGCAGGAGAGAAGAGGAGAGGAGGAGGAGACGGGGTCTACACATCAAAACAGATCCAGACAGACGACAACACTAACCCTAATCCTACAGCAGTATAGATGGCATGAGGGTTTCCTTCTTCGGTGCCAGCAAGAAAACTGTGTAGAGGAGGGGGAGGAGGGCCAGGAGGTAGAGGAGGGAGAGGAGGAGGAGGAAGACGGGGAAAGAGGAAGAGGGGGACAGGGAAGGAGGAAGAGGAGGAAGTGGAGAAGGGCAGGCAGGAGGGGGAGGAGCTGAGGAACTGTGTGTGTAGAGGGAGGAGGAAGAGGAGGAGCCAGGGGCGAGGACACTCCCCCGGCAATAAAAGAGGCACACGGAAACTCAGACACCTCACATGGATCTGGAGACTGGGAGGGAGGGAGAGAGGGAGATAAAAATATATTGACACACAGAAACAGAGGACAGACTGAAACAAAGAGAGAGAGAAAGAGACAGATATACGCAGGTAGTGTGAGAGATCACAAGAGACACATGTAAAGCTGAACAGAGAAACAGACGTGGAAAGAGACAAGGAAAGGAGAAGTAAAGCCTTGGCAGAAGATACCGGATTGGTACTGGACCTGGCCCTGGCCCTAGCTCACTGGTACTGGAACAAGCAGAGTGCTACTCGACTTGGAACACTGGTACTGGATCAGCACCTAGCAGATTGGACCTACACGATACTGGACAACTCTTTTTAAGCCAATCGCCTTCTGTGTGTGTGTGTGTGTGTGGTCAGCAGCCGATCCCTCTCCAGCCCTGCCTTCGACCCTGACCCTTCAACCCCGACCCCTAACTAACGAGCATGAACAGGTGACCAGAGGATCCCTCGACTGTCCTGACCCCTGAGACTGTGACGTTGACCCCTGACCCCGGCGTGGTCAGGCGATGTCATTTGCAATGGTGCGCCCAGCGGCCGGAAGCCTGCTGTACT
This sequence comes from Hypomesus nipponensis, assembly GCF_054491055.1. Classification (NCBI taxonomy): domain Eukaryota; kingdom Metazoa; phylum Chordata; class Actinopteri; order Osmeriformes; family Osmeridae; genus Hypomesus; species Hypomesus nipponensis. The sequence continues at coordinate 4,224,159 of NC_140364.1, forward strand.
CTGAGCTGTCGCTGCCGTCGTCAGGGGAGAGTAGCGAGGGGGAGGGGTGCATCGCCATGCACGGCGCCGCCTACCACCTCCGCAAGCCTGTCCGGGAGGCCCCGCCCCCGGACCCTCAGGCCCCGCCCCCCAAGAACACGGCGAACGCGCGGGAGCGCGACCGCACCAACAGCGTGAACACGGCGTTCTCCGCCCTCCGCACGCTCATCCCCACGGAGCCCCGCAACAGGAAGCTCTCCAAGATCGAGACGCTGCGATTGGCCTCCAGCTACATCAGTCACCTTGGCAACGTGCTGCTACTGGGGGAGGGCCCGGCGGAAGGACAGCCCTGCCACGGTGGAAGCCCCGCCCCCCATTACCATCACTACGCCTCCCCCAGCCGTAACCGTGACAACGAGAACGCCCAGCCCAAACAGATCTGCACCTTCTGTCTCAGCAACCAGAGGAGAGGGGTGAGTCCACACACTCCCCCTCCTACACACACGAGGGGGGAGAGGGAGGGAGGAGGGGGAGAAGGAGAGAGGGGAGACAGAGAGGAGGGGGAGAAAGAGAGAGGGAGGAGGGGAGACAGAGGAGGGGGAGAAAGAGAGAGGGAGGAGGGGAGACAGAGAGGAGGGGAAGAAAGAGAGAGGGAGGAGGGGAGACAGAGAGGGGGGGAGAAAGAGAGAGGGAGGAGGGGAGACAGAGAGGAGGGGGAGAAAGAGAGAGGGAGGAGGGGAGACAGAGAGGAGGGGGAGAAAGAGAGAGGGAGGAGGGGAGACAGAGAGGAGGGGGAGAAAGAGGGAGGGAGAAAGAGAGAGGGAGGAGGGGAGACAGAGAGGAGGGGGAGAAAGAGAGAGGGAGGAGGGGAGACAGAGAGGAAGGGGAGAAAGAGAGAGGGAGGAGGGGAGACAGAGAGGAGGGGGAGAAAGAGAGAGGGAGGAAGGGAGACAGAGGAGGGGGAGAAAGAGAGAGGAAGGAGGGGAGACAGAGGAGGGGGAGAAAGAGAGAGGGAGGCTGAGGAGAGAGAGGAGAGTGGATGAGAGAAAGAAGAGGGGGAGAGAGGGGAGACGGACGAAAAGGGGGGGAGAAGGAAGGGGGAGAGACTGAGCAGTGAAATATACCATATGCCCAAAGCAACGTGACTTTGGAACATTTCTGCTTCATTAAATCATTGCACTTGCAAACACACATACACCCCAAAACCACTGTGACTAACTGCACTTAACCAACAAGTCACTGAGCCAGCCAGCCAATCAGCTAACCAGTCTGCCAACCAACCGGTCAGCCAGCCAGATTGCAAGCCATCCATCCAGCCTTCCAGCAAGTCAACCATCCATCCAGCCCAGAGCTCTGAGTGGGCCTGCTGCCTATGGTTGATCAGACGGTGCAGTGACTGGCCCCTCCAGTCATCCCATCAGTAGTGTATCAGTACAGTAGCTATGAGAAACCCTGCACTCCAGCTAACACTAGACTACAGAGCCCTTACACTGTATTACACCATATTACCATAGGCAACGTTACCTGTTCCCAACTCTAGAATACATAGCCCTTGTGAATCATAACTATGTTACCATCAAAGCATTTCCATGCTCTACATTATCAAGCAAGTAAGTAGAGCATTACCATGACTGCACTGTGGATCATTACCATGACTACACAATACCATGACTACACTGTGGATCATTACCATGACTACACTGTGTAGAGCATTACCATGACGACACAGTTTAGCCTTACAATGAGTATTACCATGACTTCAAGGCATTACAGTGAAAGGACATAGAAATGAGCTCATATAAATAATACAATAATGCATGCTTGTGTGTGTGTGTGTGTGTGTGTGTGTGTGTGTTTACACGTGTCTCAGTGCAGTGAGAGAGACAAAATAAAGAATTACAAACTACAGTAGAGATTGATGATAGTGAGAAACTAAGCATATTTCTGGGCGAGGGCCTTGCCACCAGATAAGTATTACAGTGTCACAGTCTGACTAACAGTGAATCAACCATGCTGACTCTCCCTTTTAAACAGTGACTACTTCCACTGCCTGGCAGTACAACAATGATCCTTCATTCTATGTTGGTGCCTGTTACACAGAACTGCTGGGTGGCATAAAGGCACAACATGCCGGCAAAGAGACAGAGACAGACACAGATAGAGAGAGACAGAGAGAGAGAGCGAGAGAGAGGCAGACACAGAGAGAGAGAGACAGAGAGAGAGAGCGAGAGAGAGTGTGTGTAATGGAGCTGGAGAGTAATGTCTCTAGCAGGTGAGGACAAACTAGTGCAAGATGGCAGGGGGGGATTGCATAACACATACCGGCACACAGTGCACAAAGCGCACACACCTGTGCGATGTGAACAGGGGTGACCCAAAAGGATTACTAATTGGGTGTGTGAAGGCCCAGGGGAGGAGTTCTGGTTCTGGTGGACTCACACAGTCCTCACACACACACAAGATATCAGAACAGACTCACCTCTTATATTCCCATATATTCATACAGACATCAGCAAATAACCCACTAGGGTTGGGCGAGAACTACAAATGTTCCTATTGACAACCATCATTGCTTCAATTTGTGATTGGTGATGTATTCGACAATTTGAGGGTGATGTTGTAACGGACCAAAATAGATCAATTCATAGCAAAGTTTATCCATCTTCGTTTGAAATACAGTTTTCCTGCCGCTGTTAGTTATAAAGTGATAATTCCCCAAATCTCAAAGCAGAGTTGCAGTCAAACAGCCATTACAGGAGTGTTTTATAGGGTCTGTGTTCAGTACACCTACTGACTCTACATGTATTTATGTCTGAATGTGGGTGTGTTCTTTTTCAGAACAAAGACAGAAACACTGCTCTGAGGAGTTAATTGCTAGACGAGAAAGACAGGAGGATGACCCCCCCAGGACCCTACTACACCCCCCAGGACTCCGCTACACCCCTCAGGACTCCGCTACACCCCTCAGGACCCTGCTACACTCCCCAGGACTCTACTAAACCCCTCAGGACCCTACCGCACCCCCCAGGACCCTACCGCACCCCCCAGGACCCTACCGCACCCCCCAGGACTCTACCGCACCCCCCAGGACCCTACCGCACCCCCCAGGACCCTACCGCACCCCCCAGGACTCTACCGCACGCCCCAGGACCCTACCGCACCCCCCAGGACCCTACCGCACCCCCCAGGACCCTACCGCACCCCCCAGGACTCTACCGCACCCCCCAGGACCCTACCGCACCCCCCAGGACTCTACCGCACCCCCCAGGACCCTACCGCACCCCCCAGGACCCTACCGCACCCCCCAGGACCCACTGAACCCGCTCTAATTATTTTTTTTATTAAACTTGACTGGGTTTCTACAGCATCATAGCTAATCATGTTCATAAGCAGGCAGTACATGTATGATAAACGTATATTCACTGTCTTATGCTCGGTAACTTCTGGACTCGACAGACATACTGTTTCCCTACACACTCACTTGTCCATTCCTACACACACACACACTCACATCTAAAACCCTGACACACACAGTTACTACCCCCCCCCCCCACACACACACACACTGTAGAGCACTTGTGTGGAGTCCTTGAGTGCAGTAGCAGCTTTCAGACAGGAAGCTGGCGCCAGCTTTGCTTTTCCCCCCTCCCCCTTCTTCCCTTCCTCCCCTAATCCCCCCCCCCTCTCCTATCCCTTCTCCATTACTCCCCCTGTCCTCTACCCCTCCGCCCCCATCCCCCCCCACCCTCTTCATTCTACTAAAGAGCACATGTTAAACCTATCGCAGGGAACGAGACCTTCCTGTCTGCAGGCTGGAATCTCAGGATCAGGTTAGTATGGTGGTGGGTGTTACTGGGGTGACGAGTGAGGGCTAGAGAGGGCGGGGGCATGGTGACTGGGATATGGTCGGGTTCAGGACTATCGAAGGAGTATCAAAGTCAGGGTTGGGACTGGGCGAACAAACGATAGCGGTGCGTACCGCGATAAAGACACTCATTCAATTGCAATAAGAATCCGGCTCGATGGGATGTTCGACATTGTCACTTCAATGCATCCCATTCAAACGTCCAGGAAAGCGCATAACGAACAGGCAACGTTGGGTTGCGTGAACGCACCCCCAATGCGCTCCCTCCATGGCTCATGGACAGCGTGATAATGGAGCGTGCTACGACCGACACGGAACAGGCCAGTCATTGTTCGGCTGCACCCTCAACATGCGACACAACAAAAGCAAACCTTGTGGCGTGAGACACTGAGTTCAGGTGATGAGGAAGACGTTGTCGATAAGCTTGCCAGTATGGCAGTTAGTCTGACCGATAAGAGAACACAACAGGAAAAAAAACGTCCCAACCAAGAGCGGGAATACAACCAATACTAAATGTTTACACCGTGGCTGCTTCCATCCTTTGGAGCAGTCTGTACGATGTTAGACAGGGGGGCATGGGGGCAGGGTTAGGGCGGTGTCAGGGGCAGGGTTAGGTGTTATGGTTTAGATAGGGTTCAAAGATGACTCTCTGAGGATGCACAGGCCTATTACTGTGCTCCTCCCCGTTGAAGATGTTAAGATATTTGTCTGTCTGGTCCTTGTTCTAGGCGTGGTGACGTCTCACGTGAGTGAAAAGGGTACAAACAATTTGTATAAAACACATGCTCCTTTTACTGTGTGATTTTGTTGTGTTACCACCAGGGGGAGTCATGTTCACTTTGTGGAGGGCAGGATGGCAAAGTTGTACTTCCTGACAACTTTTTAAACTTATTCTCAAAAATAAATTATCAATAGATATCATAGCGATGTCATGGAGCATGTTTGTTGGTGAACACACAACTATGAGGTTTGCCCACAGCCTTAACAGAGTTTAAGATAGAAATGCAGGGAATCGCAGTAATACTTAACCCTTTTTTAACTAAAATTATTATTATTTAAATAATATCCCATATCTTATATCCCCCTTATCACAAAACATGCCTAAAGAGCATGTTTATTAGTTGTACTTAGTATATAATTTATTTTCAGAATATGGGCATAATTTGCATCTTACATTTTAAAATAAATGATTTTGTCTTAGATGAAGTGGGAGATTCCTGATCTGGTCTGAAGAGCTTTTTGACTCCAGTCCTGATGAAAACAATGTTGTGCCAAGGTGTATGAAGTCAAGAACTGTCCTCAATTCCAGCACAGATGAAGAGGAAGAGAACATTTTGAAAGATTGGAGATAATCTTGCATGCTGCAGAGTATTAAATGTTACAGCTATGGTACCTAACCCTGACAATGATTCAATTAGTTTGTTTTACCTGCTAGAGTAGCGCTGATGTCTTGAGTATAATGTACATACACAACCCTGATGGAATACTGATGGGTCCACTGGGAGTTACTCCAGCCCAGACAGTGGAGAAATATGTGCCATCCAGTGGGAAAAGTCCAGACAGTAGAATGAGGTATGTAATACCACCACAAAGAGATGCTACGCCATCTGGTAAATGGTGACAGAAGCAATCCTCTTCCATGCAAATATAAAGACAAAATCCCTCTTTCTACATGTCAGAGCTGTGACAGAAAGTATTGATTAATCACGAAGACTGCGATCAAATCATAAGAAGAAGTGCATAAGACAAGATCAGATCCCATGGGAGATGGAACTGCATCAGCATCTGTTCCTGCTGTCATTAGAAAGTGCAATGGATCCTGAGTGTACAACAAACAGCAGGACTGTCTGTATAACACTGTGCTCCTAATTATTATTCAACTGACATATCAGTAAGATTTCAGTCAAATAAACATTTAGGTTTAAGGTGTTCAAAGAAAGTATTTGTTTTATTCCTCATATATTTTTAGATGACTGGTGTCAATCTCAGACAGGCAATGTCAATTAGTTTGCCAGATGACTAGTTAAATGTAAATGGAGGTTGTTCCACATAATGATGCAAGTGACAGTTCTCATGCAATATGGGGAGGAAGAAAGATCTTAAGATGAAAAGCATTAAATAGTGTCGTTTTTGTGAAAATTGACAAGAGATAATCGAACTGTTAAAAGATGTGTGAGAGATTCAGAGGACAGACACATTTGGACAGATAAAGGCTCATTAAGGACATTTTCTGAGAGACAAATTAATGGTATTAAAAAAGCAGCTATGAAACTGCTACTGCTGAGAAGTGAACAGGTATTTGAAGCTGCCGGTGTCACTGGAATCCTGAGAACCTCTCACTGCAGACATATCCCAGTTAGAACCATTGGGAAAATGAGGTCAAACTTCTGAGTTCATCTTTGAAACTTGTTAAGGTCAAGAAAGCCCATAAACTGATTTCTTATTTGGAAAACTACAACCTAATTCGAGAAAGCCCTGTAGTTTTGTATTTGTCCTATTTTTATTGTATTATTTTTTAATGCCTTTTTGTATTTTGTTTTATTGTTATTATTCATGGTTGTGCTCAACCTGAGGCAGAAATTCTGTAGTTTGTGTGACAACCGTGCCTTTTTGTGACAACCTATCCCATCTGCAACTTTCTTTTATGGCTATTTTGCTGCTGTCAAAACAGAATAGATAGAAAAATCACAGCTCAAATAAATGGTCTTTATCAGGCTTGTTTTAGAGGTTTCCTTGTTCCAACACACCTGATTCAAATGAATGGTCGTTAGCAGGTTTCTGCATAAATAGATAACGACCCATTCATTGGAATCAGGTGTGTTGGAGCAGGGAAACATCTATAACATGCAGGGCAGGGAGGCCCGAGGACCAGGATTTGAAACCCCTGCTCTAACACATGCAGGACAGGCTGCCCAGAGGACCAGGTTTGAGGACCACAGCTCTAAACCATTCAAAAAGACGTGTCCCCAAAGTGAGGGTTTTGTTACGCATTTCCCCTATGTCGGCTTAAGTAGGTCTGTGATTGTGACTGTGTGGGTGTGACTGTGGGGGGGTGATTGTGACTGTGTGGGTGTGACTGTGGGGGGGTGACTGCGTGACTGTGGCTGTGTGTGTGAGGCTGTGTGACTGTGTGGCTGTTTGTATGAGGCTGTGTGTGTGAGGCTGTGTGACTGTGTGGCTGTGTGCTTGTGTGTGACCGTGACTGTGTGACTGTGACAGTTTCCTACCTCCTCATCCGAGGTGTCCTGTTCGTACTCGTCCCTCAGCATGGTACTCGGTCCTCTCTCTTCCATCCCCCTCTCCTCTTCTCCACTCTCAGCACATAGTTTCTTCACCTTCTTTTTCGTCTTCTTCAATAAAGAACCGTCTTCCTGCAGGGAACAGAACACTCCATTTAAGAAGATGACAGAGGGTGTCCATGTTTTACAGATTGTCACAAGGAGATCCTCAATGATAAAACGATTCACCATCACGCTTTCTCCAATCTCTCCAGACTCCAGTAGACTACAATAATGACCACCTTTGTGGAAACTGTCCTCTTCCAGGGATTGAAGACTTGCTTTACTACAATTTGGGTTCTGCCCTGTCAAACTGTGAAAGACATGGCTGGGTTACAGCTCCCCCCCATGGTCAGGAAAAAGAACACAGCTTTCGCACTAATCTGAACTCAGACCAGTCACACTGTTACAGAAAGAGACCAGCTGTTACAAATAGACCAATCACACTGTTGCAGATCTACTACTACAACCATGATCACTTGCACAAAACATTTAGATGTTGGCCTTTATTCTGGAACATGAACACAATGTTCCTGCTCATATGTTTACATGTAAAATGAAAATAAAGATCCCCCTAATATTTCCGTTCACATGCAGCCGTGCTTACTCCGATTAACTAGTTGGCTTGTGTACAACGCACAGAGCTGACAGTGAGACAGTGTGTTGCAAACTGCATTTAAAAAAAACACAGAGATGCACACAGAGATATTCTGACTGCGCTGCATACATCTCCAACTAAGGCTCCTACAAACCAAACAATATCTGCATATGCCACGTCTTCGTTAGAAAATGCTACATTCAGAATATGGCCCAATTCAGAATATCCATTTACATGACCGTATCAAATTTGGAGAATTGATATCCTGAATAATAGTGGGATACTAGTGTGCATGTAAACATACTCACTGTTACAGACAGAAACCAGTCACACTGTTACGAGACACAGCAGTCAAGATGGCTACCTGAGCATCTTCCTTTTCTGGGCTCTCAGCTCCACTGCTGATCCCCAGGGGCCCATCGATGACAGCCAGATCTTCCACCGAACCCTCTTCCTCATCCTCGTCGTCACTGTCGCTCCCCGAGTCCTCCAGCCCTGAGAACACGCTCTCCTCGCTGTCAGAAGCATCCTCTTCCTCCTTCTCCAGGGTCAGGTCTATGCTGAACAAGGGAAGCTGGGAGGAGAGATGACATGTAGAAACATCAGGATAGTCTGCAGTGTGACACTCGTCAGCTACAGATCTCTCTTCATTACATCAACCAGCCAACCGGGACTATTAGCTAAACTGTGCAATAAAACAAGCATTTTGTCTCCATTAAATTATTCCAAACCGAGGCCAGCTTTGAGCCAGTTAAGTTGTTCTATAACACTTATAATTTATGTAATGATTTGATTAAGGAGCAATAAGTTCATTATTTAAAAGTTAATGCCTTTGCGGAAGGTCAGTTTTAGACTGGCCATGTTAAATGTCTCTTTCCCTGTCTTCAGCCAGGCTACTGTTCATGTTCTGAAAGCTTTTGAGATAAATTACTTGACAAGTATAAATGCTGTCAAGTTTTAGATTGCAAATGCTTCCAATGGCATCAAGGAATACAATGTAACAAATGAAGAGCGCAAAAGCATCTACTAAATCGGTGTAACGATTTAGGGTTTGAGGGTCAGAACCCCTGGGCTAGTTACATTTTGTTGCTTTGATTCAAATCGTACTTCTCCGTGGATGCTTTTTGCTCATAAAAACAGACAATCACTGCCACCGGTACCTACAGATACTCGCTACATCAAGCACACACTACCTTCATAGAAGACTGAACTGGGATGCTAACTGGACAAGAAAGATTACAATCCAATTCCGGCCATGCGTTCTTGATAGCTAGTAGCAAGCTAGCACAGTGGTATAAGCTGGCCCCTCGGTTTCAGCTAACCGGTTAACATTACATCTAAAACGGCATTGTGCTGTACCTTGTCATCCTCTTCTTCTACGCTCCTTTTCTTCACACTCTTTTCTTTAGCCTTGCTCATGTTAGTACAGTCTGTGTTGTACTCGAGCTTCTGTGTCGGCATGCTGCGGACATCAACAGCGGTCCATGTGCAGTTTGTGGAGTCAAGGGTCGAAGTTGAGAGTGTAGATCAGATGGGTACACTCGTTTTGGCTACACGTGGATGGAACCGGCGGGTTGCGTTGAAATGACACACAATGATGCTAATTGAAATTCTATCTTAATGTTCAATTTTATATTATATATATATATTTTTTTTTTTACATTTTTTGAAATTAATGTATGTGAAGTGTATGTATCATGTAGCCTATGTATCTGCTAAGTTTTTGTTGATGATGTCACACACATGCGACAACAACCAGGCGCCTGTGCAATGGGCATTATTTACGCAGTTCGTACTTGGGAGACATGTAGTTTGGATGGAAATTTCCATCTCTTACAGTTATCGACCATAGAAGGTCCCACTCCCGGACTTATACGCTACAGTTTTGAATATTTGGATTCCGTGAAACTCTGTAACCGCCTATGTCGAGGTTACAGCTTAAACTGCGCTGTCAATAATATTACGCTCGTTTAGGCTTTGTTTTTCTTTCGAGCGCCCCCCCTTGTGTCGGTGGCTATTTTTGGAGTCTCCTAGCTCGTTAGCTAGCTGTAAACTTAGCAAGCATTTTTTTTACTGTGTTGTGATGGAGTTCCACGGTGGCGGGTCTGGCGGTGTTGTAGTCAGCGGCAGTAACGTACCAGCTTTCCTCACCAAGCTGTGGACTTTAGTTGAAGATCCGGACGCCGATCCACTCATCTGCTGGAGCCCTGTAAGTTACTACGAGTGTGTACTGGCAAAGCTACGAGGTTAGCTAGCCTGCCCAAAAAAGATGGTATTTATCAATATTATCCAACACTGTGTAGCATACAGTTTAATGTTAGTGTGAGGTAGTGAGGTTGCACTTCCAGCTATTAGTTTAGCTAACGATATGATATAGTTAGTTTCCCTAATTAGCTCTAGCTAGATCGTTGTTAAGCTCAAGGTAGCCTGTGCTACAGTGGACTCAAGTTAGCCGAACTGGTTCGCAAGTTAGCTAGGCTAGTAGTAACCAGACAGCTATAGTATTGTATTTAGTCTGCGTTAACGGATTGAAGGACTTGGGAGTTTGGGATTGCCAAATTATCTAACCCCAACTAGCTAATGGACTAAAACGTATGTTTAACACACTTGAAGCAGCTGTTTGACTGTTGATTTCAGACGTTCTTGAATCTTAAATAACCAGCTGCTGTATGGGAATGCGTTGTTGTAGCTAACTGTTATTTTTGAGGGGGGTTACAAAGATGTACCGAGCGTAAAATGTAAATAGTTAACATGGTAATATGGGGACACGGTGTGATTAAATAAAGAAATACAATTAAATATGTACATGTGCGGAAGTAAATACAACAAACCAACTTCAGCTTAACTACTGGAAATAATTATTCACAGGCTCGCTACGTAGGAACAACTCTTGCAGCAAGATGCGTCACAGGATGACGGGAGAAGAGGGTAGAGTCTAACTTTATCGGAATGTTAGCTTGAGTGTTAATCGACCGTTGTGTGAGACCTGGCAACAGCAGAGTGTCGCTGCTATGGGTTTGAGGTATTAAGTTGGTTTGGGTTCTGATCTGTAGGCATCTGTGACGTTGTTTGTAAAAGGTCTCTAAAATAAGACTTGATTTGACCAGAGCTTGATGGGCATGCTGTCTCACTTCTCAGAACAAAAATCAAACTCAGACCGTTCTTTGACTCTGACCACTGAAATATTGTTGGAACTGATGCACTTCTGATTCTTGACTTTCTGCTGTACTTTCTATTTGTATTGTATTTGCTTTGGATAAAATCATCTGCTAATCAAATGTATTGTTATTTTGTCCCAGAATGGAAATAGTTTCCACGTGTTCGATCAGGGCCGCTTCTCCAAAGAGGTTCTGCCGAAGTTCTTCAAACACAACAACATGGCTAGCTTCGTCCGCCAGCTCAACATGTGTGAGTATCCTCCCCCTCCTGTTCTCCCCCGTGTCGTCCTCACCCTTCGTGTCCTCCTCACCCTTCATTTGTCCTCACCCTTCGTGTCCTCCTCACCCTTCATTTGTCCTCACCCTTCGTGTCCTCCTCACCCTTCGTTTGTCCTCAACCCTCCTGTCCTCCCTTCACCTGTATCCTCACCCCTCCTGTTGGATTGGGCAACATGGCCTAAATAAATAAAAAATTAAAATACACTGAAACTACAAAGGAAACTAGAGAGGGTACAATTTCTGGGGAAATTGTAGGGTGTGTTTTCTTGCGTCGGTTGCAGATGTGTCCGTTTATTATGAAACAAGCTATTCTAACAACGTTGTGACCAGCAGTATTTTTCAGATGGAATCGCGATTAAACAGTACCATCTGCTAACTGAAAATATGCCCCCAAAAACGTAAACAAGCTTGACATTTATTTATGGGAAAATCAAGAAAATCAAATATTTAGGGATCCTTGGGTGGAAAAAGAAAAAATAATAATATATATGTGAGAGAACAAAGGTTGTGTTCTTGCCGAAGGCAAGCACACCCAATAAGTATGATTTATTTGGTTTTGATTTGAACAAAACAAGGATTAACAAAAGAAAACAAACATGAATTTACCTATCAGGTTTAACAAAGTACAAGCTTATTATTAAAGGAGTCATTGATTACAAAACCGATTTTACCCTGTCATAGTTGAATAACAACAGTTTGGTGGGTAAAATGAACATACAGTCAACCTCAAAGTCTGTTGACACCTCTTCCCTATGCAAACTCAAAATGAAAAAAATTGTCTGTAAAACGGTAGCTTTTCAACAAAGCCACCGGACTGACGTCAGTCCGGTGGCCCTCCTGTTTTGGCTCTGGTCTGTATTTTTTTCACGCCCCAAAATTTACATCCAGACCAACCCGAGGTAGCGTAGATCTCCAATACTAGTTTAGCTGCGTGCTGCTTTGTGTAGGCTACTTCTAAGGAATTACAAAGAAAAATGTTTTGAATTATAACAAGGATATCGAAAATGGACCACGGTTGTAAATGCTGTGTTCCAGCCTGTACAGGGACGGTTAACACTCATAGACTTCCCAAGGAGCCAAACATTTGACAGGCATGGCTGCTGATTGTCTATGAGTAGATCCCAGCAAAGGTCGACACTCAATCATTCATTTGCTCTGAGCAGTTGCGTTTTTGCTCCCCAGCTTCACTCGTTGAAAACCAACCAATCAGCCCGCAGCTTATCTAAATATTAATGAGCATACCATAAAAAGAGAAAAGCTAGTGTTTTTTCCTGGGTAAATTTCAGAGGATCTATCAGATCTATCATAGAACAGCACCCGGGCCATTTTCAACCCAACCAATGTTACATACCTTGTTCGGAGACCTTAAGGAACACTGTGAAATACTCCCCCAAAACAACGTCAACCACCCCTTTAAATAAAAGCTGCCTCTTAACACTTTTGTAGTCTAATGAAAACACAGTGTCATCTCAAACAGTGACATGGCCAAAAGTCAGCCATTTTCAGACGCAATCAGATAGTTTTCTGTTTTTCCATTTAGACATTTAGCACACGCTCTTATCCAGAGCGACTTACAGTAAGTACAGGGACATTCCCTGTACCTGTTCTATTCCATCATCTCTTTGTCACAAGTGAAAAAAACTGCCATAAGAGTGGTCTCCTTTGTGCTATCGTATAATCACATCAGTAATAAGTTAACAGTGGTTACTGATGTAGCCCCATGTAGACAGCATAAAGGTACAAAGTCGTGGCGACATTGATCTGTCCTCCGGAGCAACATTTCAGAAAGGACGCCTCTGACTTGTACAGTGACAGCCTATACCAAACAGCTATCACTTTCCTTCCCCTTCCTATAGCTCCTCCCCCCTCTGGTAGCTCAACGACACTGACGTACACCCCCCCCCCCCCCCCCTCATGGAACGGAAGTGTGTAGTGTTTTGTAATGGAACATGACTGTGTTAATATAATTGTGCCATGTACTGGAGTTGACCCCTAGGGACTAGCTAGAACTAGGTATAGCCTCGTGGTAGGCTAGAGCACGTGAATACAAATCAAGAGATCGCAGGTCTGCATCCCCCACAGTACATCGAGTCAATTTGAATAAAAGGCGGTCGCATAACATATCGTTGGAATTGTAGAGACGAGTTGGATTCTAAGTCCCAGTTCCCCCCTGTTTGTCTCTGTCCAGACGGCTTCCGGAAGGTGGTGCACATCGAGCACGGCGGCCTGCTGAAGCCGGAGAGGGACGACACAGAGTTCCAGCACCCAGACTTCCTCCGGGGACAGGAGCACCTGCTGGAGAACATCAAACGCAAAGTCACAAACGTACAGTCCACTGTTCTTGACCAGTCTGCCTGACAGATACGCTTGTTCAGTGTCTCTCTGTTTCTGTCTCTCTCTCTCTCTCTGTTACTCTGTTTCTCTGTCTCTCTCTGTTTCTCTGTCTCTCTCTGTTTCTCTGTCTCTCTCTGTTTCCCTGTCTCCCTCTCTGTTACTCTCTGTTTCTCTCCTCTCTCTCTGTTTCTCTGTCTCTCTCTCTGTTACTCTGTCTCTCTCTCTGTTACTCTGTCTCTCTCTCTGTTACTCTGTCTCTCTCTCTGTTACTCTGTCTCTCTCTCTGTTACTCTGTCTCTCTCTCTGTTACTCTGTCTCTCTCTCTGTTACTCTGTCTCTCTCTCCGTTACTCTGTCTCTCTCTCTGTTACTCTGTCTCTCTCTCTGTTACTCTGTCTCTCTCTCCGTTACTCTGTCTCTCTCTCCGTTACTCTGTCTCTCTCTCCGTTACTCTGTCTCTCTCTCCGTTACTCTGTCTCTCTCTCTGTTACTCTGTCTCTCTCTCTGTTACTGTCTCTCTCTGTTTTGCCGTCTCTTGTTTGTTCCTGTCTCTCCCTCTCGCTCTCTGTTCCCCTTTGTTTGTTTTTGTCTGTCTTCTGTCCACTCTCTGTCTGTTGCTGTGCTTTCTTCTGTCGAGGCTCTTCCTTCCTTCTCTCTGTGTCTGAGGGGACATCATGTCGGGATAGCTAATCTGGAGCCAGCATGGTCTACCATCTGGGGATTAAATCCTTGAGGATCTGGTAATCTGAATGTATAATCTGGCCAGGCCAGAATCTTTGACAAGCAGGGCCCGACTGCTCCTTCAGGATCCATGCTTGTGTGTGTGTGTGTGTGTGTGTGTGTGTGTGTACGCTACGTGCTAAACGTGCCCTGTGGTCTCCCAGGTGTCCAGTCTGAAGCAGGAGGACCTGAAGATCAGCACGGACGACGTGTCCAAGATCCTGACTGACGTGCAGCACATGAGGGGCAAGCAGGAAAACATCGACTCCAAGATCATTGCCATGAAACAGTGAGGGGACACACACACACACACACACACACACACACATGCATACACCAACAACAATTAACTCACATGCCACACACACTTATGCATGTTTAAAATGTGTTTGCCCAATGCGTGCGTGTGCGTGTGTGTGTGTGTGTGTGTGTGTGTGTGTGCGCGCACAGTGAGAACGAAGCCCTGTGGAGGGAAGTGGCCAGTCTAAGGCAGAAACACACCCACCAGCAGAAAGTCGTTAACAAGGTAAACACACTCCCACCCCCACACACACGCACACACATATATTGTGGTAACCAGGGTCTCACCCTGTAAGCCTGTCTCGCACTCTCATCCCGTTTCACCCCGTCCCCGTCCACAGCTGATCCAGTTCCTGGTGACCTTGGTTCAGTCCAACAGAGTGCTGGGGATGAAGAGGAAGATGTACGTGACATTAGCATCTTTATGATGTAGCATTTATCCTAATCGAAGTGCACCGTTCGTGTGGAGTGTCCCCTTGACTAGAGTTGCAGTGGGGAAGGGTATCGAACAATTTTACCTGCTATGTTGTTGAGAGGAGGAGGGGGGGGGGGTTGGAGGATGTGAGGTTATGATGACTGGACCTGCTTACGTGGTCTTGTGTCACTGCTGTCCCCGCTGCAGACCACTGATGCTGAACGACAGCAGCTCCGCCCACTCCTTACCCAAGTTCAGCCGGCAGTACTCTCTGGAGCCCCTGGAGGCCTCCCCAGTCATCTCTGTGAGTCCTGGAGCCTAGCCCGTCTTAGCATAGCATGGTATTCTCTCAGTCCTGGAGCCTAGCCTGTCTTAGCATAGCATGGTATTCTCTCAGTCCTGGAGCCTAGCCTGTCTTACCATAGCATGGTATTCTCTCAGTCCTGGAGCCTAGCCTGTCTTAGCATAGCATGGTATTCTCTCAGTCCTGGAGCCTAGCCTATCTTAGCATAGCATCATATTCTCTCAGTCTTGGAGCTTAGCCTATCTTAGCATAGGGTTCTCAATGAGTCCTGGTGCATAGCTTTGCATAGCAGTGTTCTGAGTCCTGGAGCCTAGTTTAGCTTGGCTTAGCATGAGGTTCTATCTGGGAGTCCTGGAGCCAAACTTAGCACAGCATACCATGACATCATACAGCATAATCTATTTGTGTTTGTTCAGATAATGGACAATAACATGTGCTCGTGTGTAGGCGCCGAACAGTGCTTTCAGCGCTGTGAACCTGTTCCAGACAGAAGCTCCTCTAAAGTCCGGCCCCATCATCTCTGACATCACTGACCAGGCCACGCCCAGCCCTGTGGAGGACAACAGCGATTGGCTGGAGGACAGGTTAGTGCCTTGACCACCACACAATAAACAAGCTTCATTCATGTCACTCTTTTGTAACACTCAGTATCCACGTGTGGGCGCAGTCGAGTCATAGCCCGAGAGCCTGTTAACCTGTGTGTTATCCCTGGTGTGTTAACCCTAACCCTGCCCCTGGTTAATCCTATATAACCCTGGTTGTTATGCGTTCAGTTCCACCAGCCCGCGGGTGCTAGTCAAGGAGGAGCCATCCAGCCCCGAGGGGGAGGAGCCATGTTCTACCCAGGCGGGGCTTTCAGCAGACACGCCCCTTTCTCCCACAACCTTCATCAACTCCATCCTGCAGGAGAGCGAGCCCGGCCCCGCCCCTGCCCCTAACCCCGCCCACACAGATCAGCCGTGTCTCAGTGTCGCCTGTATTGACAAGTGAGCGTCCTACCCCCTCTAACCCTGCTCCAACTACACACATGCACATGCACACTTGTCCAATAGCACCCAGATGGACACAGGCAGGTGTGAATCCAGGGACGGGCCAACTAGGTTGCCTCTTGAACCTCAGTTACAGTACAACCAGAGTTTTTAACCAGTTTACCCCAGTTATGTGAGTTATCCTTCTCGGGTATATTTAGCATTCGCAGACTTTTATATGCGGCTTTCTGTCTAGTTTTTTTTCTGTCTTGTTCTAGCTGGGACAGCAGTGTCTATTCTGTGTAGTTCTAGCTGGGACAGCAGTGTCTATTCTGTCTAGTTCTAGCTGGGACAGCAGTGTCTATTCTGTGTAGTTCTAGCTGGGACAGCAGTGTCTATTCTGTCTAGTTCTAGCTGGGACAGTGTCTATTCTGTCTAGGTCTACCGTCTAGTTGTTGTGCTTCTATGTTTCAGTTCTGCCCAGGTGTCAGATGTTTCCCTCCTCATCCCCAGCCCCTCCTCCACCTCGTCTCCACAGCTCAGGCATCATCTGGGGTTAGCATGTCAGCTGGCCCGCCACACCCTAGACACTGTATCAAACACACCCTATAGACACACCACACCTTAGACCCCGTACAGCGACAGCCCCACTATTACCGTAAACCCCGAATCCCCACCACTGTCATCAGCCAACCGTTAGGATGTTCACCTGGTTGTAGTTTCACCCTTTTTGGAATACTGTTCAGTGTTTGTATTGGGACAGTGGTTTATGCCGACTACAGCAAACGCGCTTCGTAAACAGGGCAGATGTGTGTTGGTTCTATTTCTACACCTCCATACCCCCCAGGTATGACCCCCACCCCCCCAGGTCTAACTTCACCCCAGGTGTAATCCCGGTCTCACTGTCTTGCAGGCTCGAGCTAAACGAACACTTGGACAGCATCGACAACGGCTTGGAGAACCTCCAGACCATCCTCAATGCTCAGAACATCAACTTTGAATCCTCCCCTTTATTTGAAGTAACGTCTCACCTACTTAGTCTGTGGGCTGCTGTCCTGGATGGGCGGGTGCTGTGCTGGGTGGGGGGGGGGGGGGGCGATGTAAACTGTGTTTGAGTGTTTGTCCCGTTGCACTGTGATCCTTTCTGCAGTTCTTCACGTAGTATTCTGACAATTTCAATGAATGCTTCTTCTGAGTGGATGAATGTCAATGTAATGTTTTCTTGATGGGTTGTTTCAGTTTTTCAGCTCACCCATGCCCAACAGTGACTTTGACCTGGACACAAGCCTGGACAGTGTAAGTTAGTCCTCCCAGCAAACACTACCTGGCTCTTTAGCTAGCTAGCCCTGCCCAGCCACGCCCTCTAGCTAAACCTACCTAGCTCTTTAGCGGACATGCTAACCCTGCCTAGCTTTATAGCTAACCCTACCTAGCAGTTTAGTGCACCTGCTAACCCTGACTAGCTTTCTTGCTCACCCTGCCCACCCCTTTAGCTAACCTTGCCTAGCCCTTTAGCACACATGCTAATCTTGCTAATTTAGCCATCTAGCTAATGCTTCCTAGCCCTGTGTGTGTATCACAGTCCCACTTGTGTGTTTCAGATTCGGGACCTGCTGTCACCTGAGCCTTCCAGGGTCGGGGAGCCTGGCGAGGACTCAGGTTAGCGCCCAGACACTTCCCTTCACACACCACACACACACACACCTTCCTTCACACACCACACACACACACACACACACCTTCCTTCACACACCACACACACGCACCTTCCTTCACACACCACACACACACACACACACACACACACACACACCTTCCTTCACACACCACCCACACACACCTTCCTTCAAACACCACACGCCTTCCGTTACACACCACACACACACATACCTTCCTTCACACACCACCCACACACACACATCTCCCTTCACGCACACCATACGCTCTACTACCAATACGCAAACATGCCACATGACACATACATGTGCCCGGTCACACCTGTGACCCTGTGAGAGTGGAGGCCGCATCACGACATGTGTGTGCAGGAAAGCAGCTGGTGCAGTACACAGCCTCGCCGCTGGTGCTGCCGGAGCAAGGCGACCCGGAGCCCGAGAACAGTGTGGGGGACCTGCCCTCCCTGCTGCAGCTGGAGGGAGACTCCTACTACATCCCTGACGACCCCACTTTCTCCCTGCTCTCCTCCGACTTCCAGGCGCCCTCACCCCCCCAGCCTGGACTCTCCTAGACGCTCCTCTGCATCCTGTTGCCCAGAGACTCTCGCTGCGCTGATTTTAAATAGGGATGTCTCTGTTTTATACAGCCATGTCCAACCGGGGAAATGTCCTCAAGTTCTTGAGCAGAATTGCAGTCAGCTGGTTGAAATCCCTACAGTCTCTATCCACAATGCCCCGGGCCTGATGCAGTCTTTACCCACAATGCCACTGGCCTGATGCAGTCTTTACCCACAATACCCCAGGCAGTGTCCAGTTCAAGGCGTGGTTCACAGAGCACCAAGGCAGGATAGACGACAGATTTAGACTCCAGAATTTACCCGATTTTGTTTTCCCTCTTTTGTTTCACAAGGATCAATCCTTGTGATTTTGTTTCTCTTCTTTCTGTCAAATTCCTCTCCTCTCTTAGTGTCTGTCCTGCTTGTTTGGATTATTGGGTTCTTTTAAAAGAGTAGTTCTTTTACAACATTCTATATTCTTTGTGCTGCATGTTAGATTCACTGTGGGTTTGGCATTTGTTCATGTTTGCATATCCATGTCTCTCTCTCTGGGATCCACTGGGTCTCTATAAGATCCACTGGGTCTCTATAGGATCCACTGGGTCTCTATAGGATCCACTGGGTCTCTATAAGATCCACTGGGTCTCTATGGGATCCACATCTGTATGGGATCCACTGGGTCTCTGTATGTAGGTCCTCACAGGTATTCATGGACACACTGTTCTGCTTGACCATCGAAGTATTTATTTTGCAATAATATAAATAGCGTACACTTATGCAGAGTATTGATTTGTGAGGAATATTAATTTCTTCCCACCTATTGTCAGTAGATGGATCATAGTCGTGTAGACGGGCCTTCTGTCACGTTGAACATTTCAACAGTTCCAGATGTTGGTCTCCACCTTCTGCTCCTTCTGTTTCGTCTGTCTCAATCACCCGCCCTAGTCCACTTCCCAACTCCACATCCTTAGTCCATATCCCTAGCCCCAGTAAATATCGTAGTTCTGGTCACTTGTCCATATGCCTAGTCCATAACTGTTCACAACCCTGGTCCATATCCCTAGTCCATAACTGTTCACAACCCTGGTCCATATCCCTAGTCCATAACTGTTCACAACCCTGGTCCTTGTCCATAGCCCTCGTCCCTCGGGGGTGGAGTCTAGTCCCAGTGTGTGTACTGGAGTGTAGTTACTGGTGCAGACAGGGATGTGGTGGGTCTGCATGTACCAAAATGGACAGTTGAGTACTTTGACCATAACCAATGACTGGCATAACCTGAGATTTGCTAACTGCGCATGAGAACTATATTTTGTGAAGGGTATGTTTCAAATAAACATGACTGTTTTGAAATAAAACCAATGCCTGAGTCTTTCGTTAAGCATTGAAGAGACACGGGGACTTGGGTGGGAGTTTTATACACAAAGTTGTCATTAAACTGAGAAGAGTTAGAATAAGACGGAGCAAGAAAGAGTTTGATGTTCAAAATAGAAGTTACTTTTAATGTTTACGCTGACATACATTTAGAAATGTACAATTCTGACACTGAAGTTGCATATTTCTCACATTCTCTAAATATGGAAATACAGTACTTTAGAATATAACAAACCACAAAGATGAATTAAATTTGAGTTTTGTACAAAAGTTTTTAGAGGGAGGGAAAAAATCCTTTCATTGGGACTCTCATCTGAAACAAGTTTCTCACATCGTCTTTTTGCACAGGGACATAGAAAGGGAGTTATAAACATGTGTAGAAATTGAATTTACAGTGTCATATTTAAGTTTAAATAGTTCAAACAAACACACAGACACAGAGGACTATTGCTGGTGGGTGGGGTCACTGGGAGGCTGCTGTGCTGATTGGTCCGTGCATTGGAAACGATAACGCAGGAAGTGCACCCTGGGCTTCATGTGGAAGTCAGCAGGTATCCTCCAGTTCCACATCTTCTGCACCTTCAGGAGCATCAGACAATATCAGAGAACTCAGGGAGGCTCGGCTGGTAGGCGGGTAGAGCTAGATGTCTACACGGATATCACATTTGACATTTTATTCATTTGGAGGAAGCTTTTCTCCAAAGTGACATACATGTACGTGTAGAGAACATCAAGAATCAGTAGCAGAAAATCAAGAATCCCTGGAAGAAGCCCTTCCTGACTGCAAGGTCACAAGAAGAACCATGATTCTGCTGAAGCAGCATGAGGACTCCCTTGAGCTGCTAATACTAAACACTAAATACATCAGTCACAATCTACCACATTTTTCGCATTAAACCTTTCCTGTATGAAACCTACGGAACTTCCTGTTTGAACAGGTGACCTCATCTTACCTCAGACAGTGTACATGTTCCTGTATATAGCAGGACGCTGTGTACAATATGTAGCAGGACTGTGTGTAACAGTGTTTTGCACTGTGTAGCAGGGCTGGGTGTGTAGCAGGACTGTATATGTAACTGTGTGTAGCAGGGCTGGGTGTGTAGCAGGACTGTATATGTAACTGTGTGTAGCAGGGCTGGGTGTGTAGCAGGACTGTATATGTAACTGTGTGTAGCAGGGCTGGGTGTGTAGCAGGACTGTATATGTAACTGTGTGTAGCAAGGCTGGGTGTGTAGCAGGACTGTATATGTAACTGTGTGTAGCAAGGCTGGGTGTGTAGCAGGACTGTATATGTAACTGTGTAGCAGGACTGTATGTAGCATTGTGTAGGTGAAGACGCCTACCTTCAGGACCCTGACCAGATGTGTTGTACTGTTCAGCTGCTGGAACTGGAGAGAACAAACAAAACCGAGAGAAGAGAAGAACCCTTGAGCATCTGTTCCCCGAGGAACCACCTCTGTTCCACAAGGAACCACCTCTGTTCCCCAAGGAACCACCTACAGCCTCACCAGCCTGCTCCCAGAGCCGTCTGGTAGGTGTGTGTGTGTGTGAATGGGTGTGTGTAAGTGAACGTGTGTGAGTGTTTATTGTTGACTAACTAGGACTCTCATGAAGCTTACCAGCCAGCTGTGACTGTTCTGTTCCAGCAGGCTGACCTGAGTGAAACAGACACATGATGTTAACACACAGACACACATACACACACATAAACATACACACGCACAGAGACATATACACACACACACCTTAACCCCCCTTACAAACCTCATCGCCAACACAGGAAAACGTGATCCAACTAACTCCTGTCTAACAACCCCATCACAAACAGGACAACTCAATAATGCCACGACCTAGCCACCCAGTCTGTCCTGACACACACTGCTCTCTGTAACTATGGGCCTGGTCTGGAGGAGACTCACTGGAACCACGGGCAGCTTGTGGGTCTGCCGTTCCTGCAACAGAAAACAGAGAGGGACTCTCAGAGAGCTGATGACAATCTGATCAGTAGTGAACAGACCAGAGTTAGGGTCAGTAGTGAACAGACCAGAGTTAGGGTCAGTAGTGAACAGACCAGAGTTAGGGTCAGTAGTGAACAGACCAGAGTTAGGGTCAGTAGTGAACAGACCAGAGTTAGGGTCAGTAGTGAACAGACCAGAGTTAGGGTCAGTAGTGAACAGACCAGAGTTAGGGTCAGTAGTAAACAGACCAGAGTTAGGGTCAGTAGTGAACAGACCAGAGTTAGGGTCAGTAGTGAACAGACCAGAGTTAGGGTCAGTAGTGAACAGACCAGAGTTAGGGTCAGTAGTGAACAGACCAGAGGTAGGGTCAGTAGTGAACAGACCAGAGTTAGGGTCAGTAGTGAACAGACCAGAGTTAGGGTCAGTAGTGAACAGACCAGAGTTAGGGTCAGTAGTGAACAGACCAGAGTTAGGGTCAGTAGTGAACAGACCAGAGTTAGGGTCAGTAGTGAACAGACCAGAGGTAGGGTCAGTAGTGAACAGACCAGAGTTAGGGTCAGTAGTGAACAGACCAGAGTTAGGGTCAGTAGTGAACAGACCAGAGTTAGGGTCAGTAGTGAACAGACCAGAGTTAGGGTCAGTAGTGAACAGACCAGAGTTAGGGTCAGTAGTAAACAGACCAGAGTTAGGGTCAGTAGTGAACAGACCAGAGTTAGGGTCAGTATTGAACAGACCAGAGTTAGGGTCAGTAGTGAACAGACCAGAGTTAGGGTCAGTAGTAAACAGAACAGGGTTTGTAGTCAGCACCTTTGTCTGTTGCCATGTCTGTTGTCGTGTCTGTTGTTGTGCCTGTTGCCATGTCTGTTGCCGTATCTGTTGCCGTGCCTGTTGCCATGTCTGTTGCCGTGTCTGTTGCTGTGTGAGTGCCTACAGCATCAGTCTGGGGAAAAGTGTTGCTCGGAACCCCTGTAACTGTGACATCACAGGCCATCACAATAATATAATGTTAAGATAATGTATTCAATGGTTATGATTATGTATTCATAGAGGGCCACAGGTTCTACTCACCTGATGACTCTGTGTGGTCGACAACAATGTGAAAATCTCCAGCTCCTACAAGTCAGACAGTGCAAGTCCCATATTTTAGTCATCATCAAAGATCTTATCACAGTACCATCACAGTCATTATCCCAGACTCATTGTAGTCATCATCACAGCCCCCACAGACCCCATCAATCATGATAAGAATTTCCAGCAATCGTTATCAATCGTGATAATGCAATCATCATGTAATGAATCATAATCATTACAATACCCATCAGGTAAGTCACAATCCCAGTCATTATTACAGTTATGATTATAGTCATTATTACAGTTATGATTATAGTCATTATTACAGTCATAAACCAAGTCACTATTACGGTCATTCTGACTCTCTTTATTAGCAGGTGTACCTGTGACATTATGTCCTAATCCAAACTCAGATTCTGCGGAGATGAAAAACAAAAATGACCACAGAACAGATTCCCAAGCAAACGTACTATTCAACCTTTGGGAGGGGGTGAGGGGGTGAGGGGGAAGGAGACTTCATCAAGACCTGACTGACCTGTAAAGTTCAGAAGTCCACTGGTCACTGTGACATCATCAGCCCCTGGGACAAACACTGGAGATGTTAGATTGGTGGAAATGGATGTAGAGGGATGGTCAAATAGGGACCGGGGGGGGTGGGGGGGGGGTGGAACTGGGTAGTGAGGAGGGAATCAGAGAGAGGGGGCAGTGCTGAACCAACCTGGAGCGATCGAGGCAGCAGAACTGTGGACGTCTGCCAGCACTATACATGGGGGGGAGGGGGGGGGGGGCAGGGAGGACGAAGGGAAGAGACAAAACAAAGAGAGAGAGTGCGGAACAGAAGATTAAAACGAGTTTTGACGCGAACTCTTGCGACCATGCAACGCCAAAGAAGGTCTATACGCTTCACAACGTGGGGAGGCTGGAAAGGGTTAGGGTTGTGACTCTGTCATAGAGGTGCGGAAAAGGAGAGAAGCGAGGCCTGTACCTGGGGCAGGCGTGGGGGCGTGGACATCGTCCACACCATCTACCAGGACAGTGGCTGAACATGTGAAGAAACGGCAGTTAGCCAACATCAACAGACAGTTACGACCGAGTAGAAAGTGGAAAGTGTGCCGGGATGATATTAATCTATCCCTTTAGCTTTTATCACTAGAATAATTCTATACCTTTCCCCTGGTGCTTGTGCAAAATCTAGTGTGATCTAGTGTAGTACTAGTTTAGAGATCCTGTCTGGAGTACTAGTGTTGAGATCCTGTCTGGAGTACTAGTCTAGAGATCCTGTCTGGAGTACTAGTCTAGAGATCCTGTCTGGAGTACTAGTCTAGAGATCCTGTCTAGAGTACTAGTCTAGAGATCCTGTCTGGAGTACTAGTGTTGAGATCCTGTCTGGAGTACTAGTCTAGAGATCCTGTCTGGAGTACTAGTCTAGAGATCCTGTCTGGAGTACTAGTCTAGAGATCCTGTCTGGAGTACTAGTCTAGAGATCCTGTCTGGAGTACTAGTCTAGAGATCCTGTCTGGAGTACTAGTCTAGAGATCCTGTCTGGAGTACTAGTCTAGAGATCCTGTCTGGAGTACTAGTCTAGAGATCCTGTCTGGAGTACTAGTCTAGAGATCCTGTCTGGAGATCCATTCCTACCTGCGATGGTCCCCGTGATGTGGATATGATCCTCAACATGGTGGTCTCCTAGGAACCAGATATAAGAAAGATTTCTACATTGAGCTGTCACTAATGCAGGATATAATGCTTCAGTGCTGTCACTGATGTAGCATACTGTATGTCGCTAAAGTGCAGTCACTAAAGTAGGATGCGTGATGGAGCTGTCACTAATGCAGGATGTTCCGTACCTCCATGGGTGTCTATAACCAGACTCTGTCGACCATTCCCTGCAACATACAAATATACCCGTGAAAACATGCTATTTATTTCAATCCACCTGTTTTAATGCTGATATTACATGTACAGCAATGGCATAGGATGTTTGGCCCACAGTTAACTCACACCTTACCATTAGAATCAGCTGAGTCTATGCTGGAGACATCTGGACGGACAGGGGAATGCGTTTATAACTGGTGCTGGATGGAGGAATTGTTCTGATGTTTCATGTGGTATCCTACATGTGTGTATGATCTTACCTGGGTAA
Organism: Hypomesus nipponensis; assembly: GCF_054491055.1. Classification (NCBI taxonomy): domain Eukaryota; kingdom Metazoa; phylum Chordata; class Actinopteri; order Osmeriformes; family Osmeridae; genus Hypomesus; species Hypomesus nipponensis. The sequence goes on from NC_140364.1 coordinate 4,249,129, forward strand.
TCTATATGCAAATGATCTGGAAGTGATATCACAGCTGCTGCGTCTGTAGACCAAAACTGAGGGTGAGGTTGTTATAAACGTCCTATGAACATTCTATGAACATTCAGTGGCAGAAACGGTTCCCAGGCGCCAGATACTGGGACGTTTTTAGACTTACCTGGAGCATCTATGTGGCCAGCGTAATCTCCCATGCCTATAGGAATGCATGATGACAATGCACTTTTACATCATGTCATTGACGCGTAGAGCCAAAAGACTGTAGTCCACAGTCTTTGCTAGTACACTAGTGTGTCAACTATCCTGCCTCAACCTCATCTATCCTGCCTCGACTTTAAATAGCCTGCCTAGATGTCAGTTAGTCTTTGTTGATTTCAACAAGCCTGTGTTGCAGTTTCTAGAATACCCCTGAAGTAGCTAAAAAAGGTAAGCTTTCATGCCAGGTCCGACTGACCTGTGTCTGCTACTGGAGGGTCGTCTGAGCCTGAGACAGCATGGTCGAGGGAGGAGCCTGGAGATGAGTGGTCAAGTTCTGATTGGTCAGGAAGGTCCAGGTGGTGTCCTGTGAGAAGAGCAGTGGTTTCATTCGTAAAACTGCGGAGGATTCACGTCAAAAGTGGAGGGCCGACAAAACACAGGAAGCCCTTACAAAAAATATTCTTATTTATGACACAGTGAGTACGTACATTTCATACAGAATTCCCTTTATAAATGACATTGAACTCAAAATTTGACGTGTCCCACCCTGTTAAATCAGTTCAACTCACACTGTTCACCTTATTATTTTTAGGAATACATTTTATTCCATGGAAGTATTGCAAAAGAATTACTTAAAAATTTAAATAAATTTCAGAACTGTAGGTTACAAATGATCTGAGGGGTTATTTAGCAAAAACATATATCTCATTTTGTATTTATCACCCTACATCATGTTTTTTTGCATGCATTCCAGGGAACTCTTCATATACAATGTATGAGAGATACCATAACCCTAATATTTCAGTTTAATATAATAATATTGTACAGGTCGGATAATTGCTACCTAGTAAGATAATTGGTACCTAGTAGGATAACTGGTACCCAGTAGGATAACTGATACCTAATAAGATAAATGGTACCTGGTGGGATTACTGGTACCTGGCAGAAGAACTGGCACCTGCTAATTAGTGAGCTAGAACACCAGCATTCAGTACCTGGATGGGGATCTGGAACTGGGCTCCTACTGGACAGCAGATCCAGATCTGCCTCCGGGTCCAGATCCACACCTCGAGGAGAGAGATGAGAGGGAGAATATCAACATGGTCTAAGGGAATTTGAACATGCTGCATGATGGACTGGGAACAGTGTTAGGGGTTAGGGGATTAGGGAATGAGGCTAGGGGCTGAAGGTTAGAGGCTGGGGTTAGGTGCTGGGATTAGGGGCTGGAGTTTAGGGGCTGGGGTAAGGGGCTGGGGGCTGGGGGTTTGAGGTCAGGCTGAGGACACCTACCTGTGGAATCAAAGTGTGGTAATAGTCCTGTGTGTTCTGCTGGCAGAGCAAGGAGCATTAGACATCTACAGCTTAACAGGGCTAACTTCACAAAAGTTTGAATCAATCACGGGAATCATTCATCAGTTCTGGGTTCTAATAGTGGGAGGGAACACTGATGAGAGGTGCATGAGTGTTCATGAAGCTATCTTATCCACTTTGAGTGACTGTACCTGTGTCAATGTGAATGTCTGGACCGAAGGGATCAACTCCACCTACAAACACAGCCATGACCACAACCATAAGCACAACCATAAACACAACCATGACCACAACATGCCTTGAGAGGAGATATTGAGATGAACTCACCCATCAACCCAATGAGGAAGTCATGACTGGATTCATCTATGATGCCTGGGGAAAAGCATGAGCTGAGTGACGTGATCATGGACACAGAACGGATCGTACCTGAACTGGAAAAACAATAGCACCCTCACCTGGACACTCACCTGTATAGTCCAGGTGAGAATCGGTACCAAACGGCTCAAGAGCACCTGGACAAAAGAACCAACACAAAACGTTTACAGGTGTCAAGGCAATAAATGATCAAATGATTTCATCTAGCTTTTATCCAAAGCAACAGGGATTTGAACCTGCAACCTTTAAATCTGCAGTGTTGGACCCTACCACAAAGCTATACGATGCAATCTGTCTCATGCTGTCAACGGAATTAGTGATCATCTTTTCTCTCATATGAGACGAGACCTACCTGCTGTGGAGTCTGTGTGAGCGGTTCCATCAGTGAACGGGTCCGTGCCTAAGGCTGAGACACAAGCAGTTGGACTTCAGAAACACTGCTGCCTCCCTGATCACGCCATGGGGGCTAGGTTTCTTTTTCTGCCCTAGTCCTCTCCTCCTCGCTTCCTTCTGTCTTCTCTTTCTCCTCCCCTCTACCTCCCGCCCTCATCCTTCCTTCCTTCCTTCCTTCCTTCCTTCCTTCCTTCCTTCCTTCCTTCCTACCTTCCTTCCTTCCTCCTCTTCTCCTCCCACCCTCTCTTCTTCCTCTCCTCTTCCTCCACTCCTCCTCTTCTTCTCCCCCTGCCCTCATCTTCTCTTCATCCTCTCTTCCCTTCTTCCTGCCTTCTCCCCCCAGCCCCATGCCCTCATCCTCCATCCTGTCATACCCTGCTTCCTGTTTGCTCACCTGAATGGCCATTCTCAAGGGCTCCATTCAGCAGCTTGTGACCATTACCTGAGAAAGAAAGTTATCCTGTGAAATCTATTGGCTGTTACTAACGAGTCATTAATAATGGATGGTAGATCTCCTCAGTCACATTACAACCAACAGCTCACAGAAAAGGTGGAATGGAGCCGTAATTCGATAAATGTTAGCGATTGTTGATTGGTTACAAAATGTGGGGGGTATTTGTTGTCTGCAGTGTTACCGTTGAACTCCATCTCAGGTGCCTCTGAACCTGAAGAAACAGCAGAAAAGCATTAATCATTTATGCAATTTAACCTGTCATATCATGACATGACTAAGCTACCTTGACAGGGGCATTGTGCATCTGCCTTACTGTGTCCAGTGTAAAGCAACAGCAGCTGCAGGGGGCGGGTTAGAGGTGGGTTAGGGGTGGGTTAGGGTTAGAGGTGAATGAGTGAGGGGTGGGTTAGGGGCGGGTTAGGGTTAGGAGAGAGTGAGTGAGAGGTGGGTGTGGAGTTCCGTGGTCTCGTACCGTGAGACGTGGTGTCTGCGTGTCCTCCCTCTGTTCCTAAGGAGACAGTCATGTAGGATCAGACCTGGCCTCTGTGCTATGTAGCAGTAGGAAGGACATGCTAAAACCATGTTCTGCTGGGTTTGGGCTAGCCCCATACAGGGTTGGGGTTTAGGGTTGGTCCTGAACGGCATGGCTCTTACCTGGAGCCTGCAGCTGAGATGAAGAACTGCCATGTCCCTCGGCACCTACTGATGACATCATGACACACAACCTCACAACAGTTCTACGAAACACAACCTCAACAAGTTCACCCTGGTTTCTAGAGATGCTGCCCTCTGGTGTGTGCTGAGAGAATGCAGCACACCTGAATGTGCAGGGTTTGGGTTCAAATATGGCTTCCTGGTTTAGAGGGTTCGGGTCAGAAGAAGATGCATAGGGTGACATGTGAACGTGTGGTCATCTGGAGCACAGTTTGGTCACATGTACAATGAGGTATGGACTACATGACGGTGGATCAGTGATTAGTGGAGGTACATAGACCGCTGGGTGTCGTGGTGCAGGGGTGCAGAACAGAACTGGTACCAGACATGGAGTACAAGGAGGACCCTGGCTGTCCTGGTGCACCAACAGACTCTGAAATCACACAAACACTCATCTGAGAGGAGGAACATCCGAAAGGAGAGGCAGGAGGGGAGGAGGGAGGGAAAGACGATAGGGGGAGGAGAGGAGGGGCAGGAGGTGGTGAGCAGAGGAACAGGAGGAGGATGTGAAGAGGAGGAGAGGGGTGGGTCTGGCTGAAGCGTTACCTTGGGAAAAAGAGGATGCATCGTGGAGACTTCCGTCACCAGGAGGACCCTCCTCCACCCCTCCTAAATCCAAAGAGTGAGTCAGATTCATGACTCAGGAGTCAGAGCGCACACGAACAAGACACTGAGCATGTTTACATGCACATTCATAATCCAATGTTCTTCGGATTCAATTTGGTTGAAAAAAAAGTTAGAATTTGGCTTGGATGGTTGCCTTGAGATTTAAAGGCACATTCATAATATTTTAGGAATACTGCTTTATTAAGATTAACGTTATATGATCAATGACATGTCTATGGCAGTATTCGGTACATGGTACTGAACATGTTTAGTGCAGTATGGTATACTTTAGTTGGTGTGTGGTTCTTACCGTTGATCCCTTGTGACGTGGAGATGCTGCTGGAAGCTACGACAGAGAACACATCATGAGGTCTCACTCAAGCACACTGACATCGGAAATCCCGGGGGAACACGACCCCCCCCATCCTGGGAAAAACATGATTTGTCCCCCCCCAATAAATCACTGTAAACATAACTATGTAATTTCTATCATATTCATAATACGCAATGAAAGCGCTTTACTGATTATGGACACAATGGTGCTTTTTTACTGGCCGTACGTATGTTACGGCGGTCATTTGGTGTCCCCCTCAGGAATTGCTCTTGAGAAAATGTCATATAATTGTTACCCCCAAGTTCATAGCAGAGTTTTGCCACTGATCGCAGGGAGCACATGCTGCACCTGGTTTAGACTCACATCCAGAGCCAGCAGACAGGCTAGCACATCCATGCTGCTGGTTACCCGAGGGAAGTATTCTAACAGGTGTTCTGGTTATACTGGTGTGTACGTGTATGGGTGTACATGTATCTAGGTATATACTGTAGATGTGTGAGTGTACAGGTGTGTAGCAGTGTGAGTATATCGGTCTGCAGCCGTACAGTTGTGTAGGTGGTCAATCGTATGGCCTAGTTCTATGCTGGCTTTCTTCTTGTGGTGGGGTATTGTGGCTGCACCAGAGAGTGAAGGCCTCCCAGCCCTCTGTGGACCAGGACCACTCTGAGGGGTTCCCCGCTTCCCATTGGGCAAATCAGAGCCCCGGTGATCACAGACTGAGCCGACAGGGCTCAGAGGAGAGAAGAGCCGTGTGGATGTACAGCTGTACAGGTGTGTGTGTGAGTGGAGGTGTATATGTGTACAGGTGTGTTGGTGTATATGTGTACAGGTGTGTGTGTGAGTGGAGGTGTATATGTGTGCAGGCGTGTGTAGGTGTCTATGTGTGCAGGCGTGTGTAGGTGTCTATGTGTGCAGGCGTGTGTAGGTGTATATGTGTACAGGTGTGTGTAGGTGTATATGTGTGCAGGCGTGTGTAGGTGTCTATGTGTGCAGGCGTATGCTTGAGAGAGTTACCGTTAAGAGCTTGGCCCTGGGCGGAGGAGTCCGGCAGAGCACTGATGCCTGGAAGGAAACAGCTTTTAGTTTGAGGTCATCTTGGACCTTACACATTAACATACTACCCCCCCCCCCTCCCTCTACACACACACATTCACACATACCCCCCCGCCCCCCCGCACACATTTATTTACACCCCCACACACACACACATACCCACAAACACAGAGATGCACACACAGCCCCCCTCTGTTCTGGCGTAAACCAATCAGATGTGCTCTGGCGTAAACCAATCAGATGTGCTCTGGCGTAAACCAATCAGATGTGCTCTGGGGTAAACCAGTCAGATCCGTCCTGGCGTAAACCAAATCAGACGTGCTCTGGTGTAAACCAATCTGATCGGCTCGGGTGTAAACCAATCAGATGGGCTCTGGTGTAAAGCAGCGAGCGATCTCCTGGCGGAGAGGGGATTAGGGTCATCTTACCCAGGCCCTTTGATGCTGTGCTCGTCTGTGATGCAGCTCCTGCAGGGGAGACGAGAGTCTTCTGAGATTTATCTATAAAGCCCTTCATTCAGCCCGCTGGAGGGAAGATTAGGCCTACTTCCATACCTGCACACCCATGTCACTAGGAGAGCAGTGAGGCTTCAACTGGTTTTTACCAACAAACGGACTTTATGCAGTGGGGTTCTACTTCATAGAGAGTATGTGCTGTTTCGTTTGGTTTTATAAAATACTATTTAATGTTTATGTCCGTCTTAAGCTGTTTGTCTTTGAAACCCGTTACTGTTACGTCATTCAAGACATTCAAGTCGAATTAAAACATGCATGCTCGTTATTTAACTTTAAAGATCTATCCTTCAGACATTTCAGTTTGGCCTCTGACCCCAATCACTCACAGAGTCATCTGTTTAGACTGACAGATTTAAACACAAGGTCATTGCTGTTCTCTTCATTGGTGGTATGTTGTTAACCTCTCACCCATATGTTTATCCTGACTCTTGGAGTCATCATCATCTGAAAAGAAAAGGACATTAATAAACGGAATAAATAGATTTTTGTCCATATTGCTTTAGTCTGATGTTCCATTCCACTGTTAACAGGTTAGGATTAGGCATCCTATTACAAGTGATATTAAGAAGGTCTAATTTGACGATGCTGCAGGTCTACTACTATGATAATGTTAGAAGCAGGTCTAGTAGGACCCACAGCACCATCATACTAGACCTGCAGAATTATCATAGTAGACCTACAGAATCATCATACTAGACCTGCAGGAATGATCAGTAATGCTGCAGGTCTAGTGTGAAAATGCCAGGTGTCACATCCTGTATGTGTGTTCACCTGTTCTGTTTGGCCCCGCCCCCTCCAGGTGTGTCTCGTCTGCTCGTTAGTAGGGTGTTTAGTCAGTTGGGTTGTGTGTCCTGTGCCAGTTCGTCTTGTGTGTTTCTACCGAGCGTTCCTGTCTACCTGTTACCTGTTCTGTTCCTGCCTTGTGCTCTGATCTCCCGCATTTTGACCTCGATTAGACTGGACTAAGACTACTCTACCTGATACCCGATTGTACCCGATTGTACCTTCACCGCCAGCCTGTGCACCAAATAACCTGCCTGTCCCTGACTTATCTCTGCCTTAAATAAACCCTATTGTTCTTGGAAGCTACCTCCTGTGTCTGCATCTGGATGTACCTCTGTGCGTGAGCCGTTACACCAGGAGCAGATATAAAAGGGCAGTCCTACTGGTCTAGTTAACTAATGCTACACATATAACTGGATAGTGCTGTGGAGTAGGTCTAGTGTGGGTATGTGGCAGATCTAGTATGATAAAGCTGCAGATCCAGTATGATCTAGTTTGGTAAGGACACAAGTCTAGAAGCGTGTCTAGTAACAAAATGCTAGGAGCAGGTCTGGTAAGCTATTGTTAGGGGAAAGTCAAGGAAGGAAATGCTAAGAGCAAGTCTACAATGGTGACGCTTCAAGTATAGTAAGATATTGCTGCAAGTCTAGTATGGTAATGCTACAGGCCAAGTTTGGGAATGATACAAGTCTAGTATGATAATGCTAGGAGCAGTTGGGTAATGCTGCAGGTCTAGCATGTTGATGCAGTAGGTTTAGTAAAGCAACACTGGGAGCAGGTCTAGAATAATAAAACTATTGGTCTAAGTAGTAAGAAGTGGCTAGGAGTAGGTTTAGTATGATAATGCTGCAGGTTCAGTATGATAATTCTACAGGTATTGTATGATAATGCTGGGAACAGATCTAGCATGTTAATGCTACATGTGTAGTATTTTAATACTACAGATCAAGTAAGGTAAGGCTAGGAGCAAGTCTTTTATGGTAAAGTTACTGGTATAGTATGATAATGCTAGGAGCAGGTCTAGTATGGTAAAGTTACAAGTATAGTATGACAATGCTGCAGGTCTAGAATGACAATGCTCAGGTCTAGTTTAGTAATACTAGGAGCAGGTCGATGATAAATTGTCTCAAATGTAGTAAGAGCGATTTAGCAACATAACTTGACCCTAACTCAACAGAAGTCCTTTGCTATTTTAGAGTATTTTATTGTGTCATGTGAATACTATTTTAGAGTGACGTTAAAACAATTCCATGTTAAGGACGCCAAGTTAGAGTGATATTAGAACTGTGCCTATTTAGGATGCACCTCATCTAAACGTTTATGGCTGTGAACTTAGCATGAGGACCCATCTCTTTTCCAAGCCTCTCTATCTCAGTCCCTCCGTCCCATTCTTCCCACCATCCCTCCCTTTCCCCCGCCCTTCCGTCTCCTACCCTCCTCCTCCTCGGAGAGCTCCTCTTCTCCCTCCTCTGTTTCCACCTCCGTGTCCTCGTGTTCTATCTCTGGACAGAGAAGTCAGGGTTACCCTTGAATCGACGGCATCACAGTGAACTCCAAATGAACCCACAAGGTTTGGGGAAAGTTCCTACCGTCTACTGGGGCTGTGAAAGCTGTTACGACCAGAAAGACAACCACTGACGCAAGTAAAAGATTTCTGTGGATAAGAAATAATACCTCAGAATTCATTATAACAAAACTAATCAGTGTTATTACTTTGACAGTTCACAATAACTACTTATTAACCACGGTTAATAAGTTGCTATTGTTGCGTGCCACTTAAATGCTCCTGTAGGTTATTACAAAGTTCAATACAAGGACACAGAATTAATCATGTCCAGGGGTTTAACTCTATCCTCCTATCTCCACAGAATGTTAGTATAATCAGCATTACAACATTTAGATAATCTTTTCAGACTTCAGATGAAGACTAGATACCTTAGCCCTAGAGTCAGCATATGTCCAGATACCCAACTGTCTATCTTCACTACCACACCTGTAAACATCTGAATAATCTGATCAACTCTGGACCACCAAAAATGACAACATTAACGATAAACATCAACAACCAGCTCCATGGAAACTGCTTATTGAGGAGACAGCCCTCCACAACAGTAGCTATGCAGTGTTGACTTACCGTGACAGCATGTTGTAAAGGTCTATGTGGGGGACCGAAACACAGACATCAAGCAGCTAGCACACAGGCGTCCTTATGCTTCAGTGGGCATGGCTATAAATTTTATACTCTCTCAACCCCCCATATTGGGAGGGGGCAGGACCAGCCCTAACCCAGCCCCTGCAGCTTCAGACCCTGACAGTTCCAGCCCTAACCAGACCAGGGCCAGACCAGGACCGACACCATGATCTGCACCAGGACCAGTCCAGGACCCAGACCAGAATCCAAGCCAGCTCCAGAACCAATTCTAGCACCATTATCAGCCAATATATAACCCTAACCTCAACACCTCGTCAGAACCCAGCTCTAACCCTACCACCGGCCCATAAAACAATCCTAACCCTAGCACTAGCCATTGGACCCTCCCAGAATACCATGCTTAATCTCACTCCCAATACCCACGCCTTGTCCCAGCCTTCAACCTGGCTCCAGTTGTGGACCCAAATCTAATTCCAGCCTTCAGCCCTAGCCTCACCCTCACTATGTAGTCTCTTACAAGACAGTGCTACTACACAATCTCAAACATGACATGAAAAATCAGTTGCATGAGCTGCTCAGAGACAACATGGAGCAACCTTTACCCTGGTCCACCTAAGAGCAGCCCTTCCCCTGGTCCACCACATAGAGAACCCCTCACTCTCACCCTGGTCTACCTTAGAGCAGCCCTTCCCCTGGTCCACCTTATAGAGCAGCCCTTCCCCTCCCCATGATCTACCTTATAGAGCAACCTTCACCCTCACCCTGGTCTACCATATAGAGCAACCTTCACCCTGGTCTACCATATAGAGCAACCTTCACCCTGGTCTACCAGTGGAGGGCACAGCCAGCCTGCTAATAACATCAAAACAATACCTGCATTCTGCCCATTTTTCCTCCTTACTGACAGACAGAGAGACTGACAGACAAAAAGGCTGGTGGACTCTGATGCTGTATTGGGAGATATCGCTTCCTCTATAGCCTGAAGGACAGAGGGACAAATAGAAAAGCAGGCCAAAATGCACAGGTGCAGGCAGCGAGACAGGTAGAGAGGCAGAGAGACTGATTGGTAGAGTGGCATACAGGCCGACAGGGTGGTAGGCCGAAAAACAAGCAGGCAAGCAGGTAGAGTGGCTGGCAGACAGACAGACAGGTAGAGAGGCAGACAGGTAGAGAGGTAATGTGGCAGGCAGCCAGACAAGTAGTATGGCAGGCAGACAGACAGGCAGGCTGATAAAGTGAAAGACGGGCAGACAGACAGGTAGAGGAGCCAGAGAGACATCTAGATAGGCAGGCAGGCAGGCAGAAAGAAAATCAAACTAAACTAGAATTAAAACAGTGCATTCCTGCCCTGCTTGCCAGGTCACCTCAGCAGTCTGTTTTACAGTGTTACACTGTAATGAATACCCGCAGACGCTCAGACTTATTGGTTAAATAAATGAATCCCGATGAGCAGCAATGGAGATCTTCCATAACACAAGTAATTACTGTGCCATCAAACAGACTGTTACTGTTGTCCCTTGAAACACAACACCTGTCTACCGAACAATCACTTTTACTCTGGAGGACATTTACCTGCCTTACCTCAGGTGAACATGTTCTGACGCCTGAGAACGCTCACCTTCGTAACTCTGGAGAGCACTTACGTCTCTCAATTCTGGAGAACATGCACCTTCCTATACTCAAGAGAGCGCTCATCTTCATTCACTCTGGAGAACACATACTTAACACACGTTCCTAAACCCTAGAACATAGCAGTACAGTCACAGTACAGTACTACCCCCAGTGTGTCAGTTACAGTACAGTACTACCCAGCCAACATGTAGTCAGATGTTTATGTATGTTTCACTCGTAGGGAGGAGGACATTTGGGCCCTTTCTCCCGCAGATCACAATAACAGCGTTGACACACAGGCACGTGTGGGAGAATAAGGTTAGAGGACATATAGAAAGGCCTTATTATGTGTCATGGAGCCTTCCATCCATCTGCCAAGATTCCTCTTATCCAGATCCATGTCCCCTTCTCCCCTCCTCCCCGCCTCCCCGCCTCCCCTCCTTTCCCCTGCAGGACAATCGGTTCCTGTTAATGGGGGGCTGTGCCGGAGCCAAACACAGATTAGAGGCTGCTAGTGTGACCAGGGCCGCCCTGCTCTCTTTCCAATCAGCCCAAGCTCTTAAACGAAAGGAATCCAACAGAAGAGAACTGTTCATCTGTGTCCCCAGTAGGATATATTGGGAGAATCCCCCCCCCCCGCCCCCTCACATCCATCTCCAATGTCTCATCATTTCCCACTACCTTTCGTTCGCTCCTGATGACCAACGAGTGGTCTTGGAAATTCCCTGTTCTAAGGGCCTTCGCCAACAGTTTGGGGTTAGGGTTAGGGTTAGGGGGAGAGGAAGTTATCAGTTCTACCACCCCAGCCCTCGGTCCCTCCAACCAATCAGCGGGGAGTGTGTGCCTGCTTCTTGTGTTACACATCCTACCGTGTCGACAAGACACCTGCCAGAACAACAATGGGGCTGCACTGTACTCGTGTTGTCTCTAAAGTGTAACGCAAGTAATCCATTGGAGTGGACGTGCCACTTCCCAGGTAAAGGTAGGCCTCTTCTCACAGCTATCATGGCAGCCATCAGAGCGCACGCTCGAAACCTCCTGCTCTTGAAATTAAAGTCTAATATTTCTCCCAGGTCTGGGAGGCTTCCGCCCTCCTGAGGTTTTTTTTGGGGGGGGGCGAGAGGGGTAGGTGTGTGGAGAGGTCAGGGAAGTTCCTAATGCACTTGGCGTTTGCGGGGGGTTGGGGGTGGGGGTGGTGCTGGGGCGAGTCAGGCTCCAGTGTTTGGGGGGGTGCAGGTGGGGTTGGGTGGGGGGGGGCGGATTGGGGCAGAGAGGGGAGCGTTGTGAGCGATGGAGGGCGGGGGGGAGCAGTCAGGCTCCACTACCCAGCCTCTCTGAGCATGGGCAGGTAACCTAGGTCAGGGTTGAGACGCCAATCCCAGGCCTTCTTTCTGGCAGGCCACGGTTCTTTGTTCGGGGCTGTTTGGAGGCTTTGTCTCTGGTTCCCCTCTTGCGTCCCCCCGGCTCCCCCTCCTCGTCTCCAGTCAGGTTCTGGACCACCAGGTGTGGAGGATGTGTAACGCGAGAGTCAGGAGGCAGGCGTGGAAACCGAAGCTCCTCAAAACAGCTTTTCTGGGGTCAAATGATCTACTTCACTGGGTCACTTCAAAACCCTAAACCGAGAACCTGATAGCCTCACCTCAATATCCCTCTCTGTCCTCCCCTCTTCTCTTCCTGGCTCACCTTAATGTCCCTCGCCCAGTTCTACCCCCTGCCTCTCTATATCATATCCCTCTGTCCACTTGCCTCTCTGTCTGTTGTTCCGTCTAACTGTCTCTCTCTGCTTGCCTGCCTGCCTCCCTGCCTGCCTGCCTGCCTGCTGGCCTGTATATATGTATGTATGTATGTATGTATGTATGTATGTATGTATGTATGTATGTTTGTCTCCGCCTGCCTGCCTGCCTGCCTGCCTGCCTGCCTGCCTGCCTGCCTGCCTGCCTGCCTGCCTGCCTGCCTGCCTGCCTGCCTGCCTGTCTGTCTGTCTGTCTGTCTGTCTGTCTGCCTTGAGCTGGTCTCTGTGGTGAGAGCTCCTGCTGTAACCCCAACCCTTCACCTGACTGTAGCCCTGCAGGTCTGCTGTTCCAGCAGTGAGCTTATGACCTGGATGAAAGAGCGCATACATGCATCTTTTGGATTCCACTCAACCATTAATTCAATCATTTGTTATTGGTTTCTAAGATGTCAAATGGTGAATAAGTGAACATATGTTATATGTGTAACATTAATTGACTGTCAAAGGACAACATTTTCCATTCTATTCTATTAATGTATGGCTTTATTGATTCATTAATTACGTAATTAGTCATATGCACTATTGGGTGTTACACTGTTATCGATGGTGAGTAGTGCCCGATATGTTGTGTTCTGTCCTAATGCTGTGGAGTAGATGTGGTGCAAAATACTTATTTATAATTTTTAATTCTTCCATTGCACAAAACGTTTTACAAATAACCCATATGTGTCCTAAAGCATGTTCACATGTTTAGACGTACACCCACACATGCACACATGCATGCATGCACGCACACACACACACATACACACGCGCACACACAAGCCTGTTATCCCCAAAAAGGGTCAGATGAAGTTAATCTGACAACTCAAATCTTTATTGTGTTTTAAAGCGTACATTGAAAATAAAGTGTTTTAGCATTATGTTCATGCAATTGTTATTTCACCTTTGATCCACCAAATTCAATCTTTATTTTTTCTATAAATTTCAGTTTGTAAGTCCAAGACAGGCAAGAGAATTGTCATAGCCTAGAATGTAATGTATGTACATCTTATTATGTTTATCATAACTTAACCAATGATGATCTGAGAGTCAGTGGAGTTATAGTCAGGGTAGCAGCTGTTAAAAGGACAAAGTGCCAGCTAAGAACAGAAAAAGTACTGTGTCACACAACAGCAAAAGAGACAGTTGAAACCAAAAACCTTCAAGACTTTTGCAAAGCTAACAGTATCTGAATGCTATCTCCAGGGTGCTGGTGGACGATAAACGAAAAGCTGACAAGCAGGACATCAGAACACGGCTGACGAGACGAGCAATATGGATAACCGACATATTCTCCATCGTCAAACATTAAACTAGCTTTGAGAAACAAGTGGGTGGAAATTAATTTACATCAAATAGAGGAAATAATTTAATCTGAGCCCCACAGCCCTAGACAGAAACCCTCAACCTTCAAGGAAATGCAGGGTTAGGAAACTTTTAAAACACATGACATGTGACATTTTGACGCGATTTGTTACTGTGGCCGCGGGACAGGGTCTTCCTCGATGGGCATCACCATGATGGCTCTGGAGAGGAGATCAAAAACAGAGGGCTCGCACAAACACTCAATTCATAGGTGTAAAACACAAGCTGAAGGTGTAAGGCACTATGTGGCTACAGGACTATGGGTGTAGCTACAGGATTATGGGTGTAGCTACAGGACTATGGGTGCAGCTACAGGACTATGGGTGCAGCTACAGGACTATGGGTGCAGCTACAGGACTATGGGTGCAGCTACAGGACTATGGGTGCAGCTACAGGACTATGGGTGCAGCTACAGGACTATGGGTGTAGCTACAGGACTATGGGTGCAGCTACAGGACTATGGGTGCAGCTACAGGACTATGGGTGTAGCTACAGGACTATGGGTGCAGCTACAGGACTATGGGTGCAGCTACAGGACTATGGGTGCAGCTACAGGACTATGGGTGCAGCTACAGGACTATGGGTGTAGCTACAGGACTATGGGTGCAGCTACAGGATTATGGGTGCAGCTACAGGACTATGGGTGCAGCTAAAGGACTATGGGTGCAGCTACAGGATTATGGGTGCAGCTACAGGACTATGGGTGCAGCTACAGGACTATGGGTGCAGCTACAGGACTATGGGTGTAGCTACAGGACTATGGGTGCAGCTACAGGACTATGGGTGCAGCTACAGGATTATGGGTGCAGCTACAGGACTATGGGTGCAGCTACAGGATTATGGGTGCAGCTACAGGACTATGGGTGCAGCTACAGGATTATGGGTGCAGCTACAGGACTATGGGTGCAGCTACAGGATTATGGGTGCAGCTACAGGACTATGGGTGCAGCTACAGGATTATGGGTGTAGCTAGGTGCATCAATGAAGACAGGATTACAGCAGTAACTACAGGAGTATTAAGGTAGATACAGGTGTATCAATGTCAAGACAGGAATATAGCAGTAGATAGTGTAACAGGCGTATGGGTGCAGATACTTGGATGAACCTCAGGTGGAAAGATGGACCTGCAGGTGTGTGGATGGAGTAAATACCTATTGAAAACTGATATCCCAGTGGACTCCTTCCATAGCGCTAAGACTGGGTCATCATGGCAGCATCAGAGCCTGGAAGTAGACCGGTGATCAGTGATGAGGTTAATGTAGTATCCCTGAAGAAGGAGGCTGATTGGTCTTCCAGGCAGGCAGTGTGGTGCAGTGATCTTTACCCTGCTTTGCGCCCTGAACCATATCATCTGGAGGGTCCAGTTGGTCCAGCTGGTCCAGTGGGTCCAGTGGATCAGGTGTGGCTGGGAGCTCTGTGATAAGGGTTCACATTGTACCAAAACATGATGCTGGACTGGATCCAACAACATTTTCTTATGTTGCAACAAAAGGAGTGCTAGGGTTAGGATAACTACTCACCATCAGATAACATGTCCAGCTCATCCTGCTCGTCTGACTGAACCAACTCTGTTCAGAGAAACACATTAGAGTACCCAAACACCACAACCAGAACCAACCCAAATGGGACTACTACAACCACAACCATACGAACCCCAACCCAACTAGAACCCAATTAGAACCGACCCAAATAGGAACCAACTAACCTTGAACCCAACTAAAGTTCAACCCCACTAGAACCAAATTCATCTGGAACCCCAATAGAACCCAATCCATCTTGAAGTAACTCATCTATAAACCTAACTAGAACTTAATCCATAAATACATAGATGCGCAACATACTCATCATTTATTTTAACGTATTTTTTATTGTAACAGTTGTTGACAGGCACCTTTAATTTCTGTCTGAACGGCTACAATAGATGATCTTGATTACCTTGGATTGTTGTGATTTGGTTTGTTTGATATGGTTTTAATGTGTGTCTGCTGTGTGTCTGCAATCTACATGTTCTGTGCCCAAATGGCTTCTTGGAGGGCATTCACGTTTGATAACAATTCCAACTAGGACCCAACACATTATAACCCAACCCTAGTAGAAACCAACCCATCTAAGTAGAACCCAACTAGAACCCAACCCAACTGTAACACCACCCAACTAAGATGAACCCAGCTAGATCCCAACCAGAACCCAATCCAACTAGAATCCAACACCTATACACACACCTACACATAGATCCAACTAATCTAGAACCCAACTAGAACAGAACCCATCATGGACCAACCCAACCCAGAGATTGATTAACCAATGGGCCTACCGGGCACAGGCCCAGGGGCCCATGAGCTCAGGGGCCCCTAACCCAGAGTCTGCGTGACGTCGCTGTTATTAACTTGATATGTGCTAGTGTATTGACATGATGATATGCGCTGTAGCCAGTATATGCTAGGCTTAAGTCATTAATGTCTTAAACAGGGCCCCAAAAGTCCTACTGATTAAACAAAAAAATCGCTTAAACATTCACTTTGAAGATGTCACAAGAAAGAAACCATCATGATACCTTTCAAGTGAGTGTTTATCCCCTCAGTTTATCTATAGGACTTTAGAGGGGCTGAGTACTCCATGAAATATGGGACCTTCAACTTTTTAGGGAGAAATCCAAAAAGCAAGTGAAAACCAATGGCATTAGAGCTGTGTCTAAGCACCCCCAACACACTATTTATTGAAGATATAATATTGTTAAGCCTATGATGGTCATTTTTCAAGAAAGAGAGAGGGTTGTGTGGGCTACAAATGTACACTCTAGTCTATGGTTACAACTATCAAATATTTTTGGAATATAAACGTTGTTTATTTTGTTGATTACTCGAGTACTTTTGCGTTTTTAAACAACTATATCAATATTATTCCTGACAAAAAAGAAAATGTTTTGGTTTTTTTGCGGTGAGGGGGGGGGGGGCCTGGACACATCCAGGCCCAGGGGCCCGTGGTTTCTTAATCCGTCCATGACCCAATCAGTACCAACCCAACTGGGAGCAACATCTTCATCATTCTGATGAGGATCATTAATATCATTCCTGACACTCACCATCCGATACCATGTCCGTGTCATCCAGATCGTCTGACTTCACCATCTCTGTTCAGGGAAACACACAACTCGTAAGAGTACCACCCCCATCAGAACCTTGTTAGGTCTTGGTTTTGTATCCTGGACTTTACCGTCTGAATCTGGAGCAGTCTCCTCAAGGTGGTCATCTTCATCTGTTAAGATAAACAGAGACTGTAGCATTCACACTACAAGATCCCCACTAGTCGCCACTATGTCACCACTGTCTCACCACTATGTCACCACTATGTCACCGCTTTGTCATCATGTGTCATTGCCAAGCAGTCATCCCCTGTTAACTCATTAATGTTAATTAATTAATTAGTTAATCAACCCATTTATTAGGATTGTAAATTAGACAGGATTACGCAGATAAATTGGACTGGTATTTTTGTAAAAGACAATGGTAAAGTATTCATAAATGTGTGACGATAGAATAGTTGTCCAAATAACCAAATAACATAAAGTGCTAAGTGGTCTGACTGGAATACAAACACTTAGTTTGGTTAGCACACCCAGTTAGTTCTAACTCTCATCCTAACCCACCTGCGTTTGAGTCTGCGTCCTCTGCTGGCTCCAGGTCTGCTTCAAGTTCAGGGTCTGAGGGAACAACATAATGTCACATCTGGCCAGACAGTGAGACAGGACTGGGCGGAGAATAATCACTGCTTCATCATTCACCTCCACTGGTCTGGAGAGGCAGCCTGCTAGAATGGCTCCCAATGGCCAATAACCACTTTGTGGTTGGTTAGTTTGATACTGATTTACATTTATGAGGCCAGACCTACCAGATGCCAAACTGTCTTCCTTCTCGCTGGCGTCGTCAGTGTCCGTCTCTGTCAGGAAGCAATGAACAGTTATGTACTGTACAAGATGTCTTACTGGAGAAACGCATTCATGTATGGTGTAGCTATGAATTTTCATTATACACGGTCATGTGTGGCCATAGCTATGTAACAGAAAAGTTATACCTTCAGACAGCTTGTCTACACTGGTATCCTCTGATTGTGAATTGCTGTCTTGGTCCTGGTCTGGGACATCTTGGTCTTGACTATCATTGCTGTCCTGGTCTTGGTCCTGGTCTGGGACATCACTCTCCTGACTGTCATTGGTGTCCTGGTCTTGGTCCTGGTCTGGGACATCACTCTCCTGACTATCATTGCTGTCCTGGTCTTGGTTCTGGTCTGGGACATCACTCTCCTGACTATCATTGCTGTCCTGGTCTTGGTTCTGGTCTGGGACATCACTCTCCTGACTATCATTGCTGTCCTGGTCCTGGTCCTGGTCAGGGACATCACTCTCCTGACTATCATTGCTGTCCTGGTCCTGGTTTTGGTCTGGGACATCACTCTCCTGACTATCATTGGTGTCCTGGTCCTGGTTCTGGTCTGGGACATCACTCTCCTGACTATCATTGGTGTCCTGGTCCTGGTTCTGGTCTGGGACATCACTCTCCTGAGTATCATTGCTGTCCTGGTCCTGGTTCTGGTCTGGGACATCACTCTCTTCACTAGAATCCCTCGCTTCAACAGCAACTTCGCTCTCATCCATGCTGACATCCTTGCTGTCCTCCTTGCTGTCATCCTTGCTGTCATCCTTGCTGTCATCCTTGCTGTCATCCATGCTGACATCCTTGCTGTCATCCTTGCTGTCATCCTTGCTGTCATCCATGCTGACATCCTTGCTGTCATCCTTGCTGTCATCCTTGCTGTCATCCTTGCTGTCATCCATGCTGACATCCTTGCTATCATCCTTGCTGTCATCCTTGCTGTCATCCTTGCTCTCGGAGGAGTCTGCGGCCAGAGAGGACACACTCTTGTCTCCTTGTTTACTTGGCTCCACCTCCGGGACTTGGGCGACCACGGGACCACCCTCCTCTAGGCTCTCCACAGACTCAGCCTGTTGCCCTTCATCTCCCCCTGCCTCCACCTGCTCCCTCACCTCATCCTCAACACTATCTCTATCCGCTGTGTCATCCTGCTCAGCCGCATCTTGGTTTTCATCGCTGTCTTTGCCCCCCTCATCGGTCTCCGCTTCCTGTTCCGGGCTGTCTGCTTCGCTCTCACTGTCATCCTCAGAGTCCTGCTGGCTGTCACTCGCCACCGCGGCTTCCAGGGCCTTGTCACTGTCGGTGTCTTGATCTGCCTCAATCTCCTGGTCACTGTCGCTGTTATCTGTGTCCGTGTCTGCAGGTAGAAATATAACTTAAAGGAAACTGTGATGTAGGATGTGTAGTGGAGACGTTGCATTCCAGACCACTATCAGACTGACTGCCCCTCTTACTGTCCCTTTGCTCTCCCTGGTAATGTCCTGGTTACAGCCCATGTTACGGTCCCTACTACTGTTGATGTCCCTGTTACTGACGTGTTTCCGTCCTTGTTACCAACCCTGTTATTGTCCCGGTTACTCACCCTCTCACTGATTCATCCCAGTTAGTGAACGGTCTAACCCCAGTTACAGTCATTTTATGGTGCCTAGGTCTAGGTTGTGGATCAATTCAACATTATTGGGGTGTGCTTGCCTTCGGCGAACACAAACCATTGTTATCTCACATATATATTTCTTTATTTCTTTATTTTTGCCCCCCTAAGGATCAGTCAATATTTGGACTACATAGACAACGCCTGTGTCAAAATGTTCGTCTTGGTCTCGATTGCATTATGTTCCGTTGCACAGTTTAGGAGGTTACAACGTTTTTGTGGCAACAAAGTGCCTTTAGTCGTCGAAGGGTAATCTGTGCTAGCTACGTCACCACGTCAACACACGTTAGCAACGACGCATGGATACAACGTGATAGAGACGTTCTAGATCGCAAATTGGAGCTTGGATTATGAGTGAAAAATGGCAGCCCCCCAAAATCACACCAATTGCTTTTACACGAACAAACAGAAAGAGGGAAATGTTATGACAATATGACTGTGAAGACAGCCAGGTGGTGAGATTTTAATATAGGTTGCTATAAAAACTTTGATTTGTTTGCTATGTGAAAGCCCCGTCAGCCTCCATTGACAATTGCGGCAGCAACAACAGTGTTGTCGACGAGTGTTGACACTCGTCGACAAGTATATTATTTATCGATTAAAACGTTTCTTGATTGAAGAACTTCATGCAAATATTGCTTTTCATGATAGTGGATTATTACCTTGATCCGTCTTGCTGTATAATGAGGATTGATCATGTTATATGCGAGTGACACTGAATATTCAGTACAATATGTGCTATTGCTGAGGTCAACCCATTAAATGTGCCTTCTGGGCATAAGAGTGACCAGGTGAATTGTCTTAGAAATAAAAGACTTTTCTTAATGTAACGCAAAAGTAACTTAACGCCTTACTCTCTACAGCAAGTAACTAAGTAACGTAACTAGATACTTTACAAGGAATGTAAGTGCTAACTGTAATTAGTTACTTTAATAAGTAACGTTACCCAACACTGGTGACAACGTTGTTACAGTAGCTTGTTTCAAAGGGGGTTCCTTGTTTCAAAGGGTGTCCTTAATGAATTATGCAATATGAGTAGGCTAAATGCTTGAAAATTTCACTAGAAGGGAAAACGGACCCACCTGCAACTGACGCAAGCAAGCACACCCTACAATTTCCCCAGAAATTGTACCCTCTCTAGTTAATGGGCTTATTTTGGCGTCAACAACCATAGTAAAGTTCTTGTGAGGGCTTGCGGGTGATTGTGTTGGAATGGGTCATGTGTGTGTATGTATTGTGCGTGCGTGTTTGTGCTTGTCTGTGCTTGTCTTGTTGTGAGTGTGTGTGTGTGTGTTTGTGTGTCTGTCACAATCACTGTCCATTGTTACCTGCATCATCTGGGTCCATCTCTAAGTCCTTGTCGCTGTCTGCATTAGACACCACACAGGGGCACACAACATACTGTTACAAGAGTGACATGACAGTGACCAGATTATGATAGTGCTTTTGTAAAAGGGGATCATTGACCTTTCCCTCGTGAATCAGCGTCCTCCTCAACCTCTGACTCTGAAACACAAAAGCAACATCATATCAGCACCTTTACAGAGTGATGTCAGAATCTTGACAGAGTGATGTCAGGATGTGTGATGTCAGCTCCTTTAGAGCGATGTAACTCTGTTTACATTTATATATTAGTGGTGTGTATATAACGGTGGTGCGTGTACCAGGGGCGTAGCCACGGGTAGGCCTGGGTAGGCACAGGCCTACCCAATTTGTTCTAAGGCCTACCCAAAAACGAAAATATCTCTGAAAAATGATGCACCGGGTGCACATCACAAAGTAGATAAGTTACAAAAAACTGAAAAGATGCCTATCCATATTTTTCTAGGGCTACCCAAAAATATGGGCTATGCCCCCTGGTGTGTACCTACCCTCAGACGAATCATCTGAGTCTGTTTCAGCGGCGTCTTCATCTTCAACACTGTCACTGGCAGCAGGATCTGATGGGGCAACAGAACAAAGTGAGGGTTAGACAGGTAAGGGTTAGACAGGTGAGGTCAGACAGGTGAAGAGACAGGCGAGGGTTAGACAGGTCAGGGTTAGACAGGTGTTAGAACTTTCTTTCTGTCAGAAGGCAGGCCGGAAGGATGCACGACAATGAAAAGGGTTCATTTTGTTTATTAAGCGAGCTCGGATCATGTGATCAGAATGGTCAGCATGAGTGGGGCAACTGTCTCCCAGACGTCCTTATATACATTAGCTGGACATGTTAAAACATTGAATGTACAGAATTGATTCCTTATATGGTCTAGAATGGTCAGTACATTGATACAGTAGAACAGGCAAACAGGTAAAAACATCGTAACTCATGTAAATCCTGATTATACATGTTCCCTCCTCACTGTCTCCCAAGAGTCTGGACATATTTTCATTCCACGCCTATATTTGTTCTGTGAGGGGCCTCACTGTATGACCTCTTGACCTCAGGAAGACACAAGCTTCATGTATAAAGAAACTCTGTATATTAACAGGTTAGACAGGTGAGGGTTAGACAGGTGAGGTTAGACAGATGAGGGTTAGACAGGTGAGGGGACAGGTGAGGGTTAAATAGGTGAGGGTTAGATGGATAGACAGGTGAGGGTTAGACAGGTGATGGTTAGACAGGTGAGGGTTAGACAGGTGAGGGGTAGACAGATAGACAGGTGAGGGTTAAACAGATAAACAGGTGAGGGTTAGACAGATAGATAGGTGAGGGTTAGACAGGTGAGGGTTAGACAGGTGAAGAGACAGGTAAAGGTTGGACAGGATGAGGGTTAGACTGGTGAGGATTAGACAGGTAAGGGTTAGACAGGTGAGGGTTAGACAGTTGAGGGTTAGACAGGTGAAGAGACAGGTAAGGGTTAGACAGGATGATGGTTAGACAGGTGAGGGTTAGACAAGTGAAGAGACAGGTGAGGGTTAAACAGGTGAGGGTTAGACAGGTGAGGCTTAGACAGGTGAAGAGACAGGTGAGGGTTAGACAGATAGACAGGTGAGGGTTAGACAGATAGACAGGTGAGGGTTAGACAGGTGAACAGGTGAGGGGTTAGACAGTTGAGGGCTAGACAGGTGAAGAAAGAGGTGAGGGTTGGACAGGTGAGGGTAAGACAGGTGAAGAGACAGGTGAAGGTTAGACAGGTGAGGGTTAGACAGGTGAAGAGACAGGTGAGGGTTAGACAGGTTAGGGTTAGACAGATAGGCAGGTGAGGGTAAGACAGGTGAAGAGACAGGTGAGGGTTAGACCGGTGAGGGTTAGACAGTTGAGGGCTAGACAGGTGAAGAGACAGGTGAGGGTTGGACAGGTGAGGGTTAGACAGGTGAAGGTCAGACAGGTGAGGGTTAGACAGGTGAAGAGACAGGAGAGGGTTAGACAGGTGAAGAGACAGGTGAGGGTTGGACAGGTGAGGGTTGGACAGGTGAGGGTTAGACAGGTGAGGGTTAGACAGGTGAAGAGACAGGTGAAGGTCACATGGGTGAGAGTTAGACAGGTGAGGCTGTGGGCTTGTGTTGGGTTAGACAGTTAGACAGGTGAGGGTTAGACAGATGAGAGTTAGACATGTGGGGGTTTGACAGATGAGGGTTAGACAGGTGAGGGTTAGGGCCAGTGTCCAGACCAGGATTTTTTCTGAGCCTCAGGGTTTTCACACTGAGGAGAGAGCGTATACATATGCATGCGGCCACTTATAGAGAAAAAGCGCTGAACCTAGCCTTTTTTCAGAACACTTTAATTGTGGCCACTCTGAGAGCTTCTAGTCAAAAATGTTTGAACTCCACTGAAAGACACTGGTGTCATCACTGGCATTCATTTTCAGTTAAATAGATGAGGATAGCTAACAAACCTAGATAGCAAACCTCACTATATAGCGACAGGTCGGTAATGCTTTTTAGAGACAGGTTAGGGTTAGATAGGTAAAGAGACAAGTTTAGGTGTACCTCACACAGCCCCTATCTCGTACCTGTAATATCCATTTCCAGTGGCATCCCATCTGCATCAGCTGAATCTGTGAGGGGGAACAGTGAATGCTTGCTAGTTAGCGTAGCCTAGCATCATCAAGCCATGGACCTCTTCTGTCTTTAGTGAAGCCGTAATAGAACTCCATCTAGCATGTCTGATAAAGGCTGTCGACTGTGTGTGTCTGTGTTAACGCAGAAGGATGCAGCTATCACCTGCAGCATCCAGAAGGTCTGGCAGATCGGTCATCTCCATGCTTTCTCCATCTGAAGTACAAGCACAGGGGGGTCAGGACAAGATACCACAGGACAAGATAGGACAGGACAACATAGGACAGGACAAGACAGTACAGAACAACACAAGCCCACAGCCTCTCTTATCAAGTGTTCCCTTCAAAGTTTGGTCACCACGCTTCCAAAACTGATTCAAATGCTTTATCCCAGCAGCTTGCAGTGGCTGGGTTCAGAGCTCCTGGGCAGTGGTACACAAAACAAACTGATGTTTTAGAGAAGGGGAGAGAGAGGGGCGAGAGAGGGCAGACTCACTATTGGTGTCTGTGGATATATCCAGGCTGGGGTCTGGGGGATGCAGAACAGGGGATCAGAGGGGAGACTAGATGTTAGGTACACTTTCATAGAACAACACAATAACTTCCTGGTGATAGGTGGAAGAGATGTTAGGGCCAGCTGACCATGGACATACTATGTTCTGTATGCCTGCCTGGTGTATGGTATATATATGGAATAAATCGTATTCCAATGTTAACATAACAGTGTGACACAGATGCACACTATCTCTCTCTCTCTCTCTCTCTCTCTCTCACACACACACACACACACACACACACGCAACACATACAAACAACATATACACGAATACATACACAACACAAGTTCTCTCTCTTTTAAACACACGTTTCAGGAAAACTTCTGGAATTTAGTTTCAGCTTATTTCTGTTTTCTGTTCCTGTTTCCTTAAGGGTCAGATTTCAGATATTTGATTTCTCATGTTCCTAAGAATGTATTTCCTCCTTCCTTGACAGTGATAAGGGTTAGGGTCTGGGTGGCTGATATGCAGGAAGGTGGCAGACAGATAAGCAGACAAGCGGGCAACCAGGCCCCCAAAAAACTGGTGGGCAAGTAGAAAATCAGACAGGAAGATAGATTGAAAGAGAGATAGAAAGCAGGACAGACAGACAGACAGACAAGTGGGCAGGCAGGCAGGCAGGCAGGCAGGCAGGCAGGCAGGCAGGTAGGAAGGTAGGCAGGCTGGCTGGCTGGCTGGCTGGCTGGCTGGCTGGCTGGCTGGCAGGCTAGCAGGCAGGCAGGCAGGCAGGCAGGTAGGCAGGCAAGTAGGTAGGTAGGTAGGTAGGTAGGCAGGCAGGCAGGCAGGCAGGCAGGCAGGCAGGCAGGCAGGCAGGCAGGCAGGCAGGCAGGCAGGCAGGCAGGCAGGCAGGCAGACATATGCTGTACCTGTCCCCTGGTCTGCAAAGTCATCTCCACCAGTTGGTCCTGTACAGAGTAGTGTGTTAGTTACTTTCACATCTGATACTAGTGCTAATGGACAGCAGCTTGGCATTGTGTACATGGTGACTTTCAGTGAGGTCAAACCGTAAGGGCTAAAGTTTTATTGTCTGTGGGACTGTAGAGCTATGCAGTTTGTATGGATAACTATAGCAGACGTAGACCAAACCTTCAGCATTTCCTCCTGCTGCGAGGCCAGTTGGGTTTGCACTATCAACGGGACCTGACAAGAAAACAAATAAGCTTTAGTTAGCTGGATACTTTCTTAAACCAACTAAATAATCTCAGAACATAAAATAGAACAAGAATAGAATATTTGGCATTTCCTGGACATGTTGACAGTTTCCAGAGCAGGTTGTCATAATGTGTGATACTCACCATTCAGGTACTCCAGTAAGGCTGCAGCTCTCTCTGCAATACAGAGGAATGTCAGAAGTTTAGAATACTTCTAGAATGTTAACTACTTTTAGAACAGTGGACAGTTCTTTATCTACACAATCAGTGATTTTAGAATGCTACTGGTACTTGGTATCAGCATATTGCCACAGTGTGTCTTTGAGTTAGTTGTACTAAGGGGTTAAAATGGTAGCGTGTGCTGATCTGTGGGCAACTGTGAAGCCCTCTGTGAGGTGGATCGTAAAAAGGGCGACACAAACACAGTGTGACTTGATTTGGTTTGATGTGTGTTTTTGCCAGTTGTGCTGATTGTGCTGAATGTGAAGATGAGCACATGTCCACGTTACCGTCGTTGTCTTTTTCACCTGTGGGAGAGACGCAGAGTATGGCTGGTGAGCAGGAGGGGAACACAGGGCTATTGTCCCTGGCAGAGGAAGCTGGCGTCTCATTACGCCGCTTTTGTGGCCAGCAAGACGACTCCCATTGTCATGGAGACCAGCTCACCAGTTATATCACATTTGAACATGAATTCTAATCTAGAAATGTTGGACGATTTCACAAATAGAATACCAGTACATTATACACATAGAAATATACATCTTGTATAACCGTCTTTTATATTGGGGGAAAAAAACGATGTTTCACACTGTACCAAATATTCAGATATTAGTGAGATTCCTGTGTGGGTAAAATGTCTGCTTACCAGTGATGGGGAAGGTGAAGGACACAGTAACCAATGCCCAGAGCAGGGGTAAAAACACAGTTCTGGGAAGACACACAATCATTCAGACCACAGTCTCAGAGCCCTAACCCAACTTATCCAAATAGTTACTGGATCTTTCAAATGTCTCATTTAGCTCTCTAACAAAGGCCCACACCTGCTAGAGAGGAGCTCTGCTCTGTACTGAGCGCTGAGAGACTTCATCCAGAATCAGCTTCTCACACATGATGGCCCGGTGACCCCTAGGACTAGATACACTAACCTCGACACTAACCCTAACCCTAAATAGATACATTCTAACCCTAGATAGATACACCCTAACGTTAACCATCCATCTCAAGTACTACAGAACATGCTAGCAAAGAGCACAATAAGAGTAAAACCTGTAACAAACATGTCTGTGTACATACATATCTTGTGTGGCATTTCAACATGCAGTCAATGTGCAGTTCCTCTCACTGTGACTAACAAAACTTTGCTGGAATCTACGGTTTCATGAGAAACGTGAATATGTGAATCTGTTCAGCGTGTTTATGCAAAGAGAAAATCTCATCTTACCGTGACAGCATTGTGTCAGGTTATGAAGTGCGGTGACACTCAGTCTGTCTGGTGTCCTGCGGGTCTGAAGTCAGGCTGGAGGAACGGCAAGGGTTTAAATAGCTTCAACCCTCCCTCTACTGGGTAGGCAGAGCCACTCTTGGGTGGAGGGGGGCAGAGCCACAAGGGGGGGGGGGGGGAGCAGGGAACTGCTCCTCCACAACTATATGACCACAATCTGGACAGAACTCTATATCAGCACGAACGCTGAAGTATTATCAACAACTTATAACTTCACCACCATTCTCGTATTACAACAGTGTGACAGTTTTGCTGTTCGGTAGCTGGAATGTTCTTGAGGAGAATCAGGAAGTTCGAACCAGGTATGTGGTTGTGCAGGAACCTTAGTGTTTGATTCCAGGAAGTGACTCACACAATGATTTTGGAGCGCAAAAAAACCACACACAAAGGGGATGTCTGTACACACCTGCACACAGGGCATCGGATTCAAGGCTGAAAGACAAAGGCAGCAGTTGAACAGTGACCTAAGCACGCTTTGTGAAGTCAAACCCTGCTTGTTCACTGAAGCTGATGAGTCTAGAGCCCAGTTAGCATGGGGACCTGTGCACAAAGTGTACCAAGCCACCTGTAAACTCTGGTCACATGGTCACCTGGAGCGGGTGTGACTCAGGAGAGGCTTGATGACACAGCTCAGTCTGTTGGAGGGCAGTGAAGTCAAAAATAATCTTTAACAAATCACAGTAATCCAAACCCTTTGTGGCTTCATGTCAAAATCAACAGTCGCTTATGACGAGTCATTGTTTAGCATTTTGCTGTTTCTTGAACAACTGGCTCAACGACTTCCTGCCTTATCTTATCACGGAACCTTGCTACTGACACCAACACTAGGGCTAACCCACAATTTTTTCCTATACAGTTGTACTATTTAGTAAAATGAAAACATTAAAAATCTCCTTATTCCCATACTACCGTACTACAACTGTTGAAACAACAGTACAAAAGTCCAAACTTGTCTGCGTCAGCTTAAGGTGCAATAATATGACGAATTAGCGTGTCCCAAAATAGTAACATTAACCTATAACAGTATATATTTTGTAAGGGCAGTTGCAGTATCCACTAAATGTCAAAAGTATGTGGTTCAGAACAGAACCATACTTACTCCAGGGTTGGGGTCGCCCCAGAAGCTAAACAGAGCTCATACAACAAAGCTTTCCACAGCAACACGGAGCAAGCTCAAATCCGTCTTGTTCCAGGTTGTGGAAACCCCCGTTGTCTTCAGAACAGTGACGCTGTTACTAAGAGCCTGGAAGTTCACCCTGACTCTCTCCCACACACTTCATCTGGGAAAGGCCTGCCTGGCATTATCAAACCAGATACATTCATATCAAATGTCAATCTCATTAGTGTAGAAACAGGAATCTGAAGAGTTTCAGGATGGAGCTGTGCTACCTTGTGGGGTCTGGTTGTGTGAGCGGTAATGTAAGCAGCGTTACCTCGGGAGAACATTGGGGGGGCAGAAGAGGTTTCTTTCAGACTGACTGCTTCCCCTCCTATCGTGCTGGATGAGGTTAAAGGTCACTGTGATAGGATGAAGCATTAAGGTCGTACAGATTGTTTAAAGGTTGGAAGGCTGTGGGTGTATTGATGGTTAAAAAACAGCTCGACACATTCATGGTTGTGATGTCTTCATGCCACATGTTTCACGTCTCAAGATTTTCAATTGGGACTCTTTGGAAACCAATACTGAATAACATATAACCCTCATTTTGTCTTTCAGTCCAAAATATAGCCTTACCTGTTTGCCAAAACTTGATAGCTTAAACCACTGACCCGTTTCAGTGGGAGATCCCCGAACCAGAGATTTAGATAGAGATCAGCATTTGATCTTTGCCTTCGTAGCGGGCCCCAAGCTGGCCTCGTTGTGTGGAACAGTGAGGGCTTTGGCAGGTGTGAAAACGGAGGTTCAGGTTCTTTCTGCAAACGTTCACACACTCTGACGTCAGGATAACGTCCCACTGAACTGAAAATGCTTCCAGGTTCGCTTTAAAGGTATAATAGGTTTTCAAAAATCATATGAGTTCACACAACATGAACGTAAGAACACACAACATTAGAGTTATTTGACAACACAGACATCTCAGTGTAAGTGGAAAGTACATTTAATTTCGTTTTGGAGAGGCCCGTTGCTTTCCAACCAGTTATATTCCAGCATTCCTGTTCCAGCCAATTGTCTTCAGCGAGGAAGGTCTTCCTCCTTGGCTTGTTTTGTGAAACCAGCATTCCCATATTAATATTTATTTCCCACCCATGCGGGCCACTCATTCAAATAACTTCACCAAACTTGCGTCCTGAGCAATACACCATACAATACAATACACCAGCCAATTGAAATTTCATTCAGTGCCTGATTCTCAAGATAATCGAGCAACAGACTATGATTCGTCCCTTTACAGTTAGATATCTGTTAAGGCATTAATGTTATATTGTCAGTTTTTTGTTACACTTTTAGCGAATACACTAAGTTGACCCCCCACACAGTTTTGACAGTATTTGTAAATAAAGTTTTAGCTTAGAGCAGCTGTGAGTTTCATCATGAAGTTGGAGTCTGGGGCAGTTGCAGAGTTAGCTAACTTTAACCCTGCTGCTGAAGTGTGGCCAAGCCCTTGCTGTCTGAGGTAATTGCAGCATGTTGGCCAACTCTATCCTTGCTATATGGGCTAGCAACAGTGTTAGCTAACTCTATAACCTGGGGCAGGTGGTTGAAAGTAGCTAGTAAGAATGTAGCTTCCAACTTTGTCAACAGCCACACAGAACATTGTGCTTCTGATCAGCAGAGCGCATCGTCACTGCACGTTTGAATGCCCCATAACCACAGCTGTGTGAGGAGAGAGGACTGCTGCTCATTGGTCAGGGAGGACCCGCCTGCCCACGGCCCTGCTTGCCATAAACCATCATTCTGTGTTGCTCTACTGAGATCAGACGTTTCCATGCCAACATGACAACAGAAGGATGGAGTGAGGAGGGCATGTTTACCTCCTTTTTCTCACCATCTTCTCACTTCTCACTAATCCTAACCTTGCTGTGAGGCTCAGGGTTAGGGTTGGGGACAAGGTTGGGGGCTGGGTTAGATGTGGGACAAGGTCTGAACACCAAATTGGTGTCCAGTGTGTTTGGCCGCAAGAACCTCCACATCATATAGTAAAGGAAAAGTTGGCAGAACAAGACAGGACCAGACAACAAAGGGCTGAGGTAGGGGTCGGGTTAGGGTTGGGGCTGAGGTAGGGCAGGGGTTAAGGCTGAGGTAGGGGAGGGGTTAGGGCTGAGGCAGGGATGGGGTTAGGGCTGAGGTAAGGTTAGGGGTCTAGAAGGGTGTTGGGTTAAGGTTAGGCAGGGGGGTGGGGTCAGAGCTGGGGTCAGGGAACAGTGTGTAGTGGCTGGGTTTGAGTTGGCATTAGGGCGGATGTACTACCAGATTGAACTGTGGGTCCTGGGATGCTTCATGTCTGTAGCTGATCATAAGGACACAGCATGGACAGCATGGAGGAACAGCCCACCTTCCAGACAGGTGGAACAACTCCCCCAGCTCCATGGTGTCTGTACTGGGGTTGTATGAGGACAGAGGCTGGAGGACAGAGCAGGATAAATCTAGATGACTCATGACTCCGTCCAGACGCCCGGCCAAACTCTCTCCATTGATCTGGGCTGTGTTCTTCCCAGGAGGAAGGGATGCATGCAAACTGCTCCTAATGAGACTGGAGAGCAGGGGGGAACCAGCCCGGAACCTGGAGTGTGAGAGGCCAGGAGGCCGGGCGGTGTTGGAGGCCAGTGTGTTCGAGGCTGGTGAGGCGAGGGTCTATGAGGGCGGAGGGGCTTAGAGGCTAAAGAGGCTAGGCAGTCTGAGGCTTGAGAGGCTGGGGTATCCAGGGAGGAGAGGCCCAACAAAGGCCTCAGGTTAGGGTGCTTCCAGCAGATGGGAGTGAGAGAGAGGACGTTAGCCCCAACCCTAACCCTGGATACTGCTGCTTCACAGGGACTGGCCGGGAACGCGACACCCGGACTTAGTCAACCATAAAAGGTCATTGAATCTGGAGGATTCAGGCTAAGCGTTATTTTGTTCTGACTCCTTGTGTGTGTGTGTGTGCGTGTGTGTGTGTGTGTAAGAGCATGGCTTATGGGTAAGTCATTCTTTAGCTCTTTAACCTTCTAGTGAAATAGAGCAGCCATGCTCCTGGGAAGGGGCACATGTGTCTATGGAGGGTACCCCAGCCTTAGACCCTCTCCCTCACCCAGACTGGGCCTACATCTGACCCCTGCCTGGGTCAATAAGACCTGGTCTCTGATCCACCTACAGATCTGTAACTCTCGGGTTCTCATCCGCCTGCAACTGCTTCCTGCAATTTCTAGATCTTAATCTCATCTTCTCAGTTTGTTTAGTAGTCGATCTAAAACGAGTAGGCCAGGTGTAACTTTGCTGAGAGAAGTTTATTCAGGAAGTTAAGACAGAGAGGTTAATATATTCACATGTTTGGATGTTCATCCCAAAATGTTTATACATTTGTTAAATACGGTGTGTATAAAAATGACCATTAGAAATAAAAAGAGACACTTTTGATTTGAACACTGACTGTGTCTCAAGACAAGAGTGATGTTATAGAGACTAGCTACTACAAGCTATAACACGGCTGAGTAAGCGTCTTCAGAGGGACAGCACCAGTATCGCCAGTCTGACATTCTGACATTTGTTTAGCGCTTGCCTGTAAAGGATGAAGAAAAATAGATCATCAATTCAAGATTTGTATCGTATCCATTATAACTAAAGTTGGTTGTCTCTGTTCTATAGTTGCCATTGTGTAGCTAGCCTTTAATCCCACAGCGCCACCCGCTGGTTAATGGCTGTTATAGCAGGAGGGTTCCCCCCAGATCAGTGCCTTCTGTGGTTGTAGTTATAGACAGCCAAGCAGCCCTGCAGCCCTGCAGGGGCAGAGCATGAATGTGACAGTGTAGCTAGTCAACATGGTGGCACTGCCACGCTGATCAGGCTGGTGTGGGTCCGAGATAGCAGACTGGTGTTATACCAGGGGATTAGATTACTGGCATTGTGGCTGTCTATATTACTGGTATTGTACGAGGGTCTGTTTTACTGGTATTATAGCTGGCTGTCTTTACTGGCGTTACACAAAAGGTTTATATGACTGGTATTGTAGTATGGCTGAACGTCTCTATTACTGGTGTTATGGCTGGGTGCTATCAAATCTATATTACAGGTCTTTAGTATTCAGGCGTGAAAAATCCTGTGTTACATTTTGTATTTTAATGTCCAATTTGTTTACTTGATCTGTCTGGAATGGGTTAGGTCAGGGTTATGTTGTCTGTAAAGGCTCCACCTTTTTCCTAACAGACAGAATCTCCCCAGATTTGTCTTTTAGGACTTACGAGATAAGGATTGTTTTAGGATGAGACCCGCTAATGTGAAAGACATCAGTCTCCATGTGTCTGTGAGAGCTCAGATGTGGCGGGCGGAGGGCCTGCGGGACCTCCTCCTGGTGGACTGGGGCTTGCTCCGAGTTCCAACTGTCTTTTGGGATTTGGAAGCGCGTGGGATGATTCGTTTTCTCGCACCTTCATCCGAGTCGGAATCGTCGTCGTCTGAAAAAATTGTTTTGGGAAACTGTCACGTCGGATGGGTTATGTGTGTGAGATGTGTGTGAGGACGTGTGTGTGTGTGTATATGTGTGTGTGTGTGTATATGTGTGTGTGTGTGTATGCACAGTTCCTCTTACCATCGTCGTCCTCGACACTGTTGGCAGCAGCGCCTGGTGGGGAGGAGAACAACCACAGGTCAGAGGTCACAGCGTCATGGTCACATGCTCTCTCTCACAAATCCAACCAGGTTGTGTATCAGCTCAGTTCCCTCAATAGATCAGAACTTTATTCTCCATCCTGGATGAACATTTGTATAAGTATCACTTTCCATTAAACAAATATCACACACACAAACTGACATTCTCCATTGATTATATACATTCTACAATCATTCTATACATTTGCTGAATCCTTAAAGGTTATTGATACATTTACAGCCAACATGTTCCACTGCACTAGATGAATGAGTAAATATTCTGAGACATCTGAAATCACTTACCAGCACCATTCACTACATTTGGCTTGGGAGCTGAAGGAAGGCAAGATAAACATGTTAGCCTGGTTTTAGCCTATAAATGTCCTGCATGTGATGTATGTCAACATGTTCTGCATGTGATGCATGTATATTCATCCTGTATGTGATGTAGGTTGGTAGTGTTGGGCAAGCTACTTGGGAAGTGTAGTGAGCTATAGCAGTTACTCTACATTCAATGAAGCTTCACTACACTGAAGGTCCCCTAGAGAAAAGTAGCTAAGCTACAGCAACATAGCAAAAGTAGTTTACTGCATCAAAGCCAAACTCCAAGTCCATGCTATCTCAGTTATCATGAAAATGATCAGTCAAACAAATGGGCAATCGAAACCCGTACAGTTGACAGGAATGTCGTTAAACCAGTAACACGCTACTTGTAGCGACGCTGCTGCCCCACAAGCTGAATGTACAGTATGTCTGTGTTGTGTCGCGCTGCCAGAGGCCTGTTTACAAGTGAGGTCGGACAACAGATCCTCACCCTCGGGAGCGGCTTCTGCGCTGGTGCTGCTGGCATCTGAAACATGCAGTCAGTTAGGGTCAGGGGTCAAGGGTCAGGGTCACGGTTAGGGCGCCATGCTGGTTAGGGTGCCATGCTACTGGACTTATACTGACACTATTGTGAGCATATGGAGGGTAACTGGCTGCTTACCTGCTGTCCCTCGATTGTCATACAGAGGTTCATCTGCGGAAAGACAGATAAGGTCATTAGCAGCACAACCCCAGGAGTTCGTTTACGTTTGGGTCAGAGGCCAAGCTCACAGTGTGAGGAAGCTGTGTCATTGTTGGAGACTGCAGGCACGAATGCAGGGTAACTCTGTGATGTGTCTCTGCAACGGACCCTTCTGGCCATGCT